>NC_056727.1:1156770232-1157070232 GCF_019279795.1 Protopterus annectens | reverse complement strand
TTCAGTAGTCAAAATACCCCCCAAGTCTATGATATTCGATTTTTTGCTAATTGCACTTCTGATTGGGATATTTACCTAGCTAGTTGTAACTGTTCGGCATTCTATATAGGGCAAATTTCCAGACCCCTTAAATTTAGAATATCTGAACATCTTAGCAAGATAAAACACCATAAAGAAACTAATGTCCTTTATAAGCATACCCTGTTACACAAAAATGCCACCTTTAATTTCATTATCATTGACAATAATACATTAGGTTGGCATGGTTTGTTAAACACTATGGAGAAAAAAATGGATTGTTAAACTGGGAGGTCTCTTTAAACCAAGACTTAATAAGCATCTTTAATTGATCACATGTCCTATGTATTTTGTATTTAAAGTATTTCTTAATTTGCTATTACTCACACTGATGAAGGCTATGTAACTATACAGCCGAAACAAGGTTTGTTTTTTAAGAATACTTTTATTAAAGTATTTTTTGGTGACAATGTATGCTGGTCTTTCTACTTTTCTAGGGTTAGAAGTGCAAGATGGTAGGCACTGGGCACTACCGAGTGCTGTATTCTCTCACCCTCTAGCCCTCATTCAGGGGTCAGCTCTCTATACAGTAATCCATTGTCCCAGTATGCAAATTCCGCTTTCCCTTGAGAATCAGGTACCCCACTGGCTACCTCCCTCAGGCCTTGCAATGTAGGGTCTGAGAGCTGAGCCTGTCTCAACTCTCTCTTGGTAACCCTTCCAAGCTCCCCTTACACAGGAAGTCTGGTATCCTCTGACAACAGTGTCTCACTGTTATTCTGGGTACTACTACTACTCACCTCTGCCCTTGCAGTCACTCTGTCCAAGGGAACATCAGTACCCACAAGCAGCTGTGGCTCACCTTCAGTCTTACTGCTACAGGGTAGCTCCCTCCCTGAACTAACCACCTCAGCTGTCCTGGCTGCAAGTGTGAGGTCTGTCTGGGTCTCCCCAAGCTGCCAGACCCACATGCTTGTCTTCAAGCTTGACTGCGTGTCACTGCATGCACACATGATATTGCATTATCAAAATCATTCCCTGTCAGGACATCTGCAGAGATATCCTCAAACATACCTACTTGCTGGCTTCCTTTTCCACCCTCCTAGTCAAGTTAAACCCTAGTCAAAGGTATTTGGAATGGCATCCCTCATAAAGCTCTGACTGGAGTAGACTGCCCAAGCAAATAGTGCTCCTATTTAACCATTGCATGCTTCACAATGATTAGGTCAGAGGCTGTGTCTCTCATAACAATGGCCTCTTTCCCATTTACTAAGATAATATAACTGCTTGTGGTAGTTTGTTACCCTTGTTGTCTCGAAAAAACTTACTGCTGGAATTCTGTCATTCCCACTTACTGTCTCTCCCACCTTTTGTTCCCCACCATGCCTCCATGGACATCTATATGCTATATGGCCCCACTGGTTGCATTTAAAGCATTAACTCTTTGTCCTGTACATGTGCTTGGACTAGTGGCTTCTCCTGCTACTGGCGGACTCTGTTGGGGCAGTCTAGGCTGCCCACCATGGGTTCCTTTAGACCCATGAGCAGCAGGGGGTATCCCTTTCCTATGCAATGATGCCCTGTTGCTAGGTATATGCCTCCCTTCTTCCTCAACTCATCTGCAGTATTGCATTGCCTATCAGCTAACCAGATTCTCATGTCCTCAGGCAAAGTGCTAAGGGCTTGTTCCCTCACCAACAGGTCTACCAGCCCTTCAAAAGTGGTGACCTGACATCCACTCACCCACCTATGAAAATAAGTGCTTAGTTCAGCAACATATTCACACACACTTTCATCTACCTTGTGTCTATGCTCACAAATTTTTTTTCTATAAGCTTCAGGTGTTAACTTAAAATATTCTAAAATATAGTTTTTTTACGGTAATATAATTTAAGCAATCGGTATCAGACAATTTAGAAATAGCAGTTACAGCTTTACCATGGAGTAAGGGGGTCAGGAATCCTTGGTCAACATTATACTGTTTACATACCATTTCAAACATATGAATAAAACTATGAAAATGATCTCCATCTGCAAATTGTGGAAGAACTTTACTGACCTTTGTTGCTTCTATGGTTCATTTATTCCCTTCCCCATTACCTCCATGATTCTGGTGAAGAGTCAGCATCTCCTTATCATGTTGCCTCTGCCTCTCTTTCTCCTCAGCTTCCAAACTTCTCAGTCTCTCTGCTGCTTCTAATTCCATTTGTTTCTCCTCCCTCTGTCTCTCTGATGATTCTATTTCTAACCATTTGGTCTCCAGTTCAAGTCTCTTTAACTCCAGATGGATTTTTAAGTCCTCTATGGAAAGGTTGAACTGTCTATTTTCTAAGAGTTGTATATCTCCAAGGCCAGCCTGGTTGTCCTCCTTATTGCTGGTCTGCAATGCAGCTGTGCCCAAGGCTACAATCATTTGTGTCTTAGTCAGGTTGGCATGCCCAGTCCTTTGGCTTGGCATATCTCCGCCAACTGGCTTCTTGTCAGCTTGCCATACTCTTCTGCTTACATGCTTGACTACTGTCCCTGATTAACTAAGCTACCAAAAAAATAAATAAAACTATTGTGATATGAAACTGTGAATGTTCACTGTGTGGCTGATTGAGAGTACAAACACCTTCAGTGACCACTGTTTACAGGCTACAGGAATTCAATATCCACACCACTATAAGCCAATTAATATGTCATGTGGCTATCAAACCACTGCCAACCAATTAGCATGTGACACCGCTGCACTGGCCCAGTAATGAAGGAACATTAATCCTTACCACTGGCAACACTAGGGAATGTACACACTGGGAGGATGACAAGTACACACACAGTAAAGTGCAATTTCCCTTAAGAGCACACAGAGATCATAGTCAGTCTGGGGCTGGTTTCTCCCTCTTTCTCCAGATCCTCAAAAAGACTCCCCACTGCCACAGCTATAGGGTTGAGATCTCAGCTGAGTGGCTAAACCAAGATCTCCAGTACTCTCTTTGATCCAACCAGTGCTTTGTGTCCCTGCCCAAGTAACTAACACACACACTCCTTGAGATTGGATTTATACACAAACACACACACAGATACACACAAACACACACACACACACACACACACACACACACACACACACACACACACACACACACACACACACCTGGAGAAGGCTGGCACAGGTTTACTAGCTATGCCCCCTTCTGCCCAGACTATAAGGTAGTTTCCACTGCCACCAGCAACTACTTATCAGCTACTTTAAGGCTCTTAATGTAGGGTGTCCAATCCTACTGTGTAATGTTACTATTAATCCAAATGGTAGTCTGACCAAGAGCAAGCATATTTAGGAGTAGCCTGTACAGTGTCACCAAATAGATATGCAAGTACTCTAAGAGCTTAAATATCTGTAAACAGACCAGCCACCATTGAAAGGTTTAAATATATTTAATAATAAATAATAAAAGAGCAAGAGAATACTCCATAAGTAATCAGTTACATCAGAGTTCAAAATCACAAGAAATATTTAAAACAACATTGCAGGACAGTCTCAAATAAATAAAGACAACATCTAAGCTATACTTTACTATATTATCTGAATTTAAAAGAGTTACTATGCCCTAGAAACTTACTTAAAGCAAGGCAAGTGCAGAGGTGAGTAGATGTTTTTGTTAGGTAAAAGACAAAATACAAAATGCACAGTCTCTCTCTGAGAGAGTTCTTAAATTAATATCAAATATTACTTCTGGGTTAGCTTGCATCTCTTTTTGTCACCTGACTTTTAGTTCCCATGCTAAACCCTATTGTCAGAAACTAACAGAATTTAGCATCTCTCTGTGACAAATATGTATGTCTCAGATGTTTGCAGATCTTGAAAGTCATAAAACAATAAAACACTTCTACATTGTAACCTCGTAATTACTTCTCTTTCAAGACAATACAAAAAACTTCCAGCTCTAGACATTGTGTCTGCTACTGCACTGAAACTGAAAGATAACATCGTCTGTTTATGGCCCAGTAATTATGAAAAAACAATTAAATTTCAACTATTTTTCTGAAATTTTTTCAAGTTAACCTTCTGTGTTCCAGTTTCCATTAAACATATACATCTAAACAGTCATAACAGTGCATTCCTGTTCTATTCCAATAGGGCATGCTGTGGCTACATTCTAACTCAGTACTTTACACACACTTTTGTATAAATCATATCAGTCTTCATAAATGACATAGAATTATTTACAAATTTCCTGATAGCTAGGCTGGCAGTGTGACAATGGATATATCAGTTTTATTCTGGGCTGCCTGTATTTTGACTTGTAATTATAGGTACAATGCTCCCTCTTTGCCAGTGCCACAGTGGATTGCACCCATACCCACCTAATAGAGTCTAGTGTTACATCTAGCTCTTCTGATGACATTACACCTGACTCCCTAACCACTGTTGCAATGGGTGTCTAATGCAAGAATATAGTGTTCCTATTTTGTTTATTCTTCTGTATTGCTACCGTATTTTGTAACATGTATCACAGACTACAGATAGCTGCTTGCAGGTCTCAGTTGTATATTGCAGTCTGTCACACGATGTGTCCAAGCAGCAGAAGAATCCTTTTAGAAGTCCAAACACATTTTGTAGGTCAGCAAATGTACATTGTTTCTTGCCACCTCAGATAATGGTCTAGGGGGTTTCAAAAGAAGGCATTAATCTTGGTTAAAATGCATAGCCAGGGTTCTGTGGACACCATTATATGTAGCCTGCTGCCTGGGTGAATAAAATAACATATCCTGACCATAGCTCTCATCCACTTAGCTCAAATATCCGGGAAAGAGCCAAAAGATTATGTGGGTCAAAGTTGTATTAACAGTAACAGATTTTAAATATATTACACATATCTATTTAGAAAGTTATTAAAATATCATGTTTTGCATTAGTATATATTCTCTGAAAGATAAGAAGTTTGAAACTCAGCTGTCAGTCACTTTTTAGTGACTGCAATTCTTAAGGATTTGCCAGCAAACCACAAGTTGTACAAGGGACAGATCACAAATATGAGGTTAAATCAGAAACATTCTGCAAAATCAATGACATTTGAGAGGTATGAGGATTCTTGGCCTATGTACTCCCCAATATGTATACCTACTGACTGATGATATTGTAAGAATCCTCCCCACATGAAATGCTGGTAAAGACTGCATGTTTGTCCAATATGGGAATCATGGGAACTGCCTGAGTGGTACAGAAGCACATTATATATAATACATTGTGCATTGCATAATACATGACAGTGGAGTGAGAGCCCTTCCAGCTGAGGTAATGTACGTCATTTGGTGCCGGTGAGGCCTCAAGAGTAATCTAGGTGCAATCAATGTCTTCTGTGACTTCATGGAAATTGTCTGTGTTGCAGACTGTCTGCATAGCAGTGATTCTGTCTCTTTCTGTTTGTAGACGTCATATATGCTCTTCCACATGCAACAGCATCATGTCAAGTAACTGGTGCAGGATTTTAGTATTTTCCTGCTTGGATACTGAAAGGCCCCAGTAGCAAGGATGGCTAATGCTACACAAACGTCTGTGTCCACAGGGATGGACAGGCCATGCATGTCCCTTAATTCCATGTGTGTGAATAAAATATGTGTACAGTCTCTCATATGGTGTCCCTGTTTTTACAGCGGCAGTCAGCAATGTCCTGGTGATGAATATAATTGTATTTGGTAAAAAAGCAAACGAAAAACTTTTAAAACACAAAACCAAGTCCCAATAGCCACGAGTTAAGAACTGAAACACCTTTATTCCACTTATTAGAAACAAGCGTTTTCGCTCCTGTAAAACTGGAGCTTCATCAGCATACAAAAAGCAAGCACTTCAAGTGATTTTTAAAACCTTCTTAAGTGACAGATGTTGATGTCACTTCCTGTATATGCAAGAACATGCATTAAATCTAAGTCAGCATCTTTATATTATATAAAATAGTAAAACATCTTTTGTGTTAAAGAAGCATTTGTACAAAAAATTATTTGTATAAAAAATCAATGTTGTATATGAAGACAAGAAACAGTGCAGGCAGAGATAAACAGTTTCACAACAGCCCTCCCTATGTATGTATCCGTAAAGGGGACATCTCATAACCCCCTAAATAGTGTGTCTTGATATTTATAGTATTAATAATACCCATGTCAGCTCATTGCTCTGAAAAACAGCCTACCTTGAATAAAAATAAAGATAAGAAGATAAAAAATATAAAAATGTGTATATAAATGTGTTTATAAATGAGAAGAACCATGACTGGACTACCCCATTATAAATATTGATGTATGCCTATTTGGTTTCGTCAATAAACCTGTTCAATTAGGACCAAGCAGGCAACGTCCCCAGTCAAATTACCTAAGGTAGCTTCTGTACTTCAGCATACATGCAATATTACAACTGTCGTTGAGACCTGGGTAAGAGAATGCATCTAGCTGGAGTTGCCACTCTAACTCACGGTTTTCTAAGATTAATGTTTGTGGACCCCCCCTAATGCCACACTTAATAATGTCAATGCCCATGAATTGAAAACTGTGACCGCTGTTGCTCAAAATATGTTTAGAGAGGGCGTTATCGCTCCTCTTATTTTTGATGGCATAGATATGTTGGTAAATACGGTCGCGAAAACGCCTATCCGTTTTACCTACATAGAAGGCACTACAGCAGTCACAGAGGGCTAAATAGACTATTGATTTAGTATTGCAATTAATCTTGTGGTTGATGTAGTATTTCTTCCCACCCACTATGAAGGAGTTGCCTACCCAGAGAAATCTACACCATTTACAAGACCCACAGCTATGTTTCCCTTTTTGTCTCACCATAAGGTCTGTTCCTTTATTTCTCTGTAACAATTCCTTGAGATTGTTGTCTCTTTTAAATATAAATAATGGGGTCACGCCTAAACTCTCATGTAAACCTGAATTGGTTATAAAGTACCAATTCTTGCGAATAATAGAACAGAGAGGTCCAGAATCCTTATTGTACAGGGAAATAAACCCTACATTGAAATTAATGCTGTTAGACCTAGTGAGAAATAGGTTTGAGTTATCTATAGCTGGGGTGGGTTCAGGTGAACTAGAACTTGACATATTTCCAGTAACCCCCATGGAAAGTTTCGTTGTATGTGAAAGCAAAGGAAGGTAGATGCCATTAAACCGTTTCATTGATACCTCCTCTAACAACTCACTGATAAGGGTATCGGGATAACCTTGGTTCAAAAACATGTCCTTAAGAAAGGAACACTCTAGTTCAAAGCCTTTGTCTGTGCTACACATACGGGCAGCCCTCACTAGTTGCCCTTTAACGATGGAGCGCTTCTGTTTCCAGGGGTGGCAACTGGAAAAGTGCAAGAACGAGTTGCAATAAGTAGCTTTCCTGAAAACAGATGAACTAAATCTTTGGTTCCTCACATCTTTGACTAGTTGGGCATCCAAATAATCAATCTTCAAAGGTGAAAAATGGTGTGTGAATTTTAAAAATTCTGTTGAGGCATTCATGTGAGATACAAGGGTCAAAGCGACCTCCTCATCCCCTTTAATTAACATGAACACGTCGTCAAGGAACCTGGTATAGATAGAAACACTCTCCGTAAAGGTTGAAAAGTTGAAAAGGTGTTTCTTTTCCCAGTAAGCTACAAAAAGGTTAGCCACACTGCTCCCACATGGGGAACCCATTGCTATGCCTTTCTTTTGAAGATAGTACTGATCCTCAAAAATAAAAAAATTAGAAGAAAGGACAATATCCAATAGTGTAGTGACTAACCTGATGTCATTGTTCGGGGCCCCAGTTTCTAATAGCACGAGTTCAATCCATTCTACAGCCTCCTCATGTGGAATAGACGTGTATAAATCGACCACGTCAATGGTCAAAAAGTAGTGCTTATCGGAAGGCCTTATACCAAAGGGGCTTTGTAGCTCATTTTCACCTACAGGGCTGTTTTTTGACGCTACCTTTCTCAGTGAACTTGAGAACCTTTTCAATAAACAAGGAGCCGAACTTTTAGAGCTAATGGTGAAAAATTACTCTAAACATGTTTCAGTCCTACTGGATGAAGCTTCACAAATTGATGATAGAATTAAAGCGGACATTAATTTTCAAAGGTACAAATATGAATATAATAGGACATTCACTAGTATCGACTCGTTAATGGTTAAATTGAAAGAAACTAAAGTCAAAAAGTTGTCAAGGGACAGACAAGCCTACCGGTCGAATTTGGTTTATCCGAATTTGACTAAACAGCTTAATAGGCCTGCTAACCATAATGTGAATGGAGGCTCGACAATTGACAACTTTGCCAGTGAGGCTGGGGCACAAACTCCTTTGGAAGCCTCACAGAGTGGTACTGGGAGTGAAGGAAGCTCTAATCAAGGCCCCAGGAGGAGCAACAGAATAAAATCTTTTAATAGGAAAGACAATAACAACCAACAGAAACCTTTTTTAGGGAAGAAAGGGAACCGGTTCCAGAAAGGCAAGAACTGGAATTGAACGTTCCCATTATTGTTGTACCGGGGGATGACCTTGAGGAGTCTAAGGCCCCTGTCATTACCTCAAACCTAAAAGGTGACTTTCACATATATAACTTTTCAAGCGTTTTGGTGGAAGAAGAACTCATTGAACTTTTAGCTAAAGGCTTGAACTTTGTTCCTGACAATAAGTTTAAGTTAGCAAAAAGTCTTATGGATTTAAAACTTTTTGTGCGAAAGCTCAATTTAAATGTTTTCTTCAACAATGTTTTACCACCAAATCCATCCAACTTGAAATTAGCGAGTTCATTTAACCCACCCCTACACCCTGGTCTCCACACGTTTGAAAAAGCTTGTGAACTTGACTTCAGGCATTTGGTCTCATATAGTAACCATACTAGTTCAATTAAGAACATCTCACCAGACCAAATTACGGCATTGAATAAAATTTGTGGTATGGCCGTTAGAGTAATTAAACCAGACAAGGGAGGTGGGTTAGTTCTGTTTGATAAGGAGCAATATACTTCTAGAATGCTAAAAGTACTAGAGCAACCGGCTTACGAAAGATCCTCCTTAAACGAACTAACTGGCACCTACAATAAAATTAAAGGGTACTTCAGGGACTTATATCTTGAGGGGTTGATTAATATTGATACATACAACTTCATTGACATCTCTTTCCCTAGGATCCCAACCATGTTTGGGATCCCCAAGATACATAAGAGTTTATCCGATCTGCCTATGCGTGCACTAGTGGATGGTAGGTGCTCTATCACACACCCCTGTGCCCGTCTCATTGACAACATTATTGGGAAATACTTAAAAACTATACCACAAATTTGTAAAGATTCGTGGTCCTTTTTGAGCATGATTAATGAAGTCCAATTCGACAGCGACCTCAACTTTTTGACCATTGACGTGGTCGATTTATACACGTCTATTCCACATGAGGAGGCTGTGGAATGGATTGAACTCATGCTATTAGAAACTGGGGCCCTGAACAATGACATCAGGTTAGTCACTACACTATTGGATATTGTCCTTTCTTCTAATTTTTTTATTTTTGAGGATCAGTACCATCTTCAAAAGAAAGGCATAGCAATGGGTTCCCCATGTGGGAGCAGTGTGGCTAACCTTTTTGTAGCTTACTGGGAAAAGAAACACCTTTTCAACTTTTCAACCTTTACGGAGAGTGTTTCTATCTATACCAGGTTCCTTGACAACGTGTTCATGTTAATTAAAGGGGGTGAGGAGGTCGCTTTGACCCTTGTATCTCACATGAATGCCTCAACAGAATTTTTAAAATTCACACACCATTTTTCACCTTTGAAGATTGATTATTTGGATGTCCAACTAGTCAAAGATGTGAGGAACCAAAGATTTAGTTCATCTGTTTTCAGGAAAGCTACTTATTGCAACTCGTTCTTGCACTTTTCCAGTTGCCACCCCTGGAAACAGAAGCGCTCCATCATTAAAGGGCAACTAGTGAGGGCTGCCCGTATGTGTAGCACAGACGAAGGCTTTGAACTAGAGTGTTCCTTTCTTAAGGACATGTTTTTGAACCGAGGTTATCCCAATACCCTTATCAGTGGGTTGTTAGAGGAGGTATCAATGAAACGGTTTAATGGCATTTACCTTCCTTTGCTTTCACATACAACGAAACTTTCCATGGGGGTTACTGGAAATATGTCAAGTTCTAGTTCACCTGAACCCACCCCAGCAATAGATAACTCAGACCTATTTCTCACTAGGTCTAACAGCATTAATTTCAATGTAGGGTTTATTTCCCTGTACAATAAGGATTCTGGACCTCTCTGTTCTATTATTCGCAAGAATTGGTACTTTATAACCAATTCAGGTTTACATGAGAGTTTAGGTGTGACCCCCTTATTTATATTTAAAAGAGACAACAATCTCAAGGAATTGTTACAGAGAAATAAAGGAACAGACCTTATGGTGAGACAAAAAGGGACACATAGCTGTGGGTCTTGTAAATGGTGTAGATTTCTCTGGGTAGGCAACTCCTTCATAGTGGGTGGGAAGAAATACTACATCAACCACAAGATTAATTGCAATACTAAATCAATAGTCTATTTAGCCCTCTGTGACTGCTGTAGTGCCTTCTATGTAGGTAAAACGGATAGGCGTTTTCGCGACCGTATTTACCAACATATCTATGCCATCAAAAATAAGAGGAGTGATAACGCCCTCTCTAAACATATTTTGAGCAACAGCGGTCACAGTTTTCAATTCATGGGCATTGACATTATTAAGTGTGGCATTAGGGGGGTCCACAAACATTAATCTTAGAAAACCGTGAGTTAGAGTGGCAACTCCAGCTAGATGCATTCTCTTACCCAGGTCTCAACGACAGTTGTAATATTGCATGTATGCTGAAGTACAGAAGCTACCTTAGGTAATTTGACTGGGGACGTTGCCTGCTTGGTCCTAATTGAACAGGTTTATTGATGAAACCAAATAGGCATACATCAATATTTATAATGGGGTAGTCCAGTCATGGTTCTTCTCATTTATAAACACATTTATAAACACATTTTTATATTTTTTATCTTCTTCTTTATCTTTATTTTTATTCAAGGTAGGCTGTTTTTCAGAGCAATGAGCTGACATGGGTATTATTAATACTATAAATATCAAGACACACTATTTAGGGGGTTATGAGATGTCCCCTTTACGGATACATACATAGGGAGGGCTGTTGTGAAACTGTTTATCTCTGCCTGCACTGTTTCTTGTCTTCATATACAACATTGATTTTTTATACAAATAATTTTTTGTACAAATGCTTCTTTAACACAAAAGACGTTTTACTATTTTATATAATATAAAGATGCTGACTTAGATTTAATGCATGTTCTTGCATATACAGGAAGTGACATCAACATCTGTCACTTAAGAAGGTTTTAAAAATCACTCGAAGTGCTTGCTTTTTGTATGCTGATGAAGCTCCAGTTTTACAGGAGCGAAAACGCTTGTTTCTAATAAGTGGAATAAAGGTGTTTCAGTTCTTAACTCGTGGCTATTGGGACTTGGTTTTGTGTTTTAAAAATATAATTGTATTTCATCTAGTGTCATTGCTGTCTACATCATAGAGTAAGATGTTGTACAATGTTATTGACACTGTCTCCAAGAGTTACCACTAACAGTTGTTCAGCTAAGACTGCTGCCATTTCTAGCATATTAACGTAAGAGAAATGCCTTTACACTGAATGATTATAGTGTTCAGCACTTATGAGTGTCAGATATCACTGGATTCAAGTATTTCTGAAATGCTCTGCAATGTTTGAATTCATTGCATCCACATTTTGTCTTATTTGCATGTATGCATGAATTTTCATGATATTATGCAGTCATTTTCATATCATTAATATAGCTCTCCCTCAGCAAGATTGTACTGCAATTGTCTTTGATTTATTCTCTTCCTGATATCACTACTTATCACGTTATTTCATTTAATGATTTGTGATCAATGTTTCTGAATATCCCATGCACAGGAAATGTTTTCATGGGGTAAATATAAAATAACATAGTGTAAGTAATAACTGTATACAACCTCCACTTCAGAACTAGTATGTAAAGAGTACATCACAGATGTATTTACAGTCAGATACTCTGTTTAGAAGTATAACAATCATGAAATCATGTTATAAAATTCGTATTTCTGCGCAGTGGTTTCTAGAATTAAGCAATTAACCTATCTTGACATATTATTGAATTCAATCTGTTCACTGACATACTGGACTGGTATTATGACATCTTAGTTTTTAGAGTCTGAAATCAGGTTGACTTCACATGGGAGTTACACTAATTAACTTTGCTGAGCATTGTGCTGTGCAGGTTTTTATTTACCATGATTCTGCTTTACAATTCATGGTTTCATTTATTTTTTCAGTTTGTGACTAATGTATCAGTTATTACTTATTATTGCAGGTTTAGAGGATTTTAGGCAAATGGGCCATTAAATAAAGCAATAGTGCTATAAGACATTCCAAGTAGGTTTGTTGTTTATGCTTATGTGTTTAATAAGGTATCATTGGCTGAAATAATTTACATGAAATTAAATTTTACAATATATTCAGAATCTGATATAATGATCCCCATTCTGCAGTCTACAGCAAACTTATATATCTATACATTTTTGATTTTACACATCATAAGACAAGAAAAAAATATGTGGTCACAACGCAGGAGCCTGAGACCACTTGCAACTGATATCCATGCAGACAAATACCTCTACAAATAATTCAGGAATTATATGATCCAGTTCTAAATAAATGCTTTTATATGCAAGAGCTGCAGCTTCTTTCTTTCAGGTCACTGTGAAGAATGGCATTAAATGCCTCTGGATAATCATTCTACAGTATACTATACAAAACAAAACAACCAGTGCAAACCATATGTGATTTCCTCCTTGGTTTGACAATTTGCATTGTTTGTTTGCCTAGTATCTGGCTTTTTTGTTTGGATAGTTTGCATCATCAGATTGCTGCGTATGTGTGTGTGTGTGTGTGTGTGTGTGTGTGTGTGTGTGTGTGTGTGTGTGTGTGTGTGTGTGTGTGTGTGTCTGCATATTTGAATACATCTGTGTGTATGTGTGGGTGCATGTGTGTGTGTGTATACGTGTGTGTTTGTTCTGATAGCATCAGTATATATTATAATTGCCTGTGAGACTGCAAAATTGAGAACATTATTAAAAAAATGAAAAAAAATGAAAAACATGATCTACCAAATTGTGCTGACTAGTAGTAATATTGCTTGAAAAAACATTTTCCTAATACATGTCAAAACAACAGACCATAGCTTTGTGGGTTTGATCAGGTACTTCTTTATTTATGGTATAGTTATGTCTTCTTTCCGGTGTGGAAGAATAAAATACTCCTTTTAGTATTCGGTGTACAAGTCTGCAGTATTTAATTTACAGAATTCATAATAAAACTTATAAACAAGTAGCGCTGGGATTCCAGCACCTACCTACACTGTTTGGCTTTTTAAACAAGTATATTTCTGGTAGCAGACATTTGAGTAAATTTGTCTGTGTGGACTTTCTTCTTATGACAAAATAACTCCAAGAGGACTGAACTATATCCACAGAAATGCCAGTTATATCAGATGACTTTTTATTATATATCCTTGTAATAGTCACTGTTAGGGAATATCTTAATTTATTGGTTTAAGCACAGAAGGCTTTGTGGCTAACATTGATTTTCATTACTAACCAACATTCAAATTTTGTCTTCTGTACAATTAAACAGGATCTCCATTGTTATGAAACTATCTTTATTTTCCCTTTGATAGTTGTAGATGGGCATCTCCTTGTTAAATGCTGAAATTATGTTTTCCAATTACACTTTGTAATAATATGTTTACTCCAGCATGATGTTTCTCATTAGATTTCTTTTCCTCCGTGAAAGGAATAGTGACATATATTTTTCTAACTGTTTTCCATAACAGCTCTTCAGTTCCAAACAAATTCTGTTGTAGATTATTTGAATACATTTCCTGTACATGCTGTGATGCAACCTTAAACTATATTTACTTTAAGTACAAGTCAGTCATGGTTGCTGTTTCCAAAAAGGGGATGTGATATGAAGTTACATTAGTTAGTTAATTATTTCCTCACTGATAATAAGAAAATATTTTGAATCATGTATGGTCTAGTAAGAAAATTAGTAAGTAGCTCATGGAAGATTTGTATTTACAATGTTTAGAAAAAAATGCTCTTGCAAATATTCTGACAATGATAAACAACCAGCTAATGGTAGGATAGTTAAAAACACCAAACAAAAATACTTTTCCACTCAGTGTTAATTTTTTTGTTTGTTTTATTGTTGCTGTATTTTTCAAACAATTTTTTTATTGAATCACATCAAAACATTTAATATCTCCTCTTATATATACAAACTTTTCAAATCATACATTAAAGTGTACTTAGTTATATGTTGACTTGATAGCCTTACCAGGGCCAGCCTTAGCCGAAATGGCACCCTAGGCGAAGTAGTGCTCCGGCGCCCCTTAAGCCCAACCTACACCACACTCATGAAACACCCCTATTTGAGCCACACCCACTGGTCATTCCACAAGAAAGCCACACCAGTCATTTCCTTAAATTATTTAAATGCATAGGAAGAAAAAGATACCTTGTAATATAGTTAAACTGCAACTACCTTTACATAAGTATTTTGTACTTGAAATACCAGAGCCAGATCATGGTCAAATAGGGTTCTAGGAAGGGTAATAGACCACCAGCCCAGACCAGTCCCAGCTGCAGCAACCCCCAGCAGCAGCCCCCTCCTCAGCCATTCCAGTGTTCCATTATTTGGTTATCTCACCAGTTACCACGTGTATGTTCTATTATTTGCTTCTACAATGATTACAGATATTGAAATAGCACAAACACAGATAGCCATTTGCTAAACAAACAATACAGTCTCACAATGAAAACAGACTTAGCATGAGCAGTAAACTTCTCTGCCCTTGAAACTCATTTATCGAAATGGCAAAACTCACATTCATTGAAACAGCATGAAAACCCACATTCATAGAAATGCATCTGGTTGGTGGAGAATTAAGTTTACCTTTGGGCTGTTTTCAAAACAGACTCCTTGAACACATTTTTTAAGGCCATGCATACCATGTATTTATTCTTTAATTCACTTTCCTGATTGTATCGAATTATATTCCTTGTATTATATTCCTTGTATAAAACAGCATCCCTTGTTAGAGTATGTTTTAAATTAGTAGTTTTAAACACTCTTTTAATAAGCAATGAAACAAAATTTATGAACTAAACACTACCCATTTCAGAAAATTTCAACAATAAAGGGCCACTCAAGACTTCTGTCATTACAATCCACCAATATTACTCCACACGCACAATCCCTGCAGAAGTAAAATCATCTGAATTCCCCATTAAAGAAATATGTAACTAATGAAGAGGTTGCTACTGGCAAACAACTTTACATATCAATGTTATCTACAAATTCAGTGCCTGCAGCCCTTGAAAAATTAATTGCCTATATTACATTAAAAAAATTGGTAAGTTGGTAATATTGCAATAGGAAATGACTAACATGTTCACAGTCACTAGGTATCTCATACAAAAGGTCATATTCAGGAGTGTAGAACCCCTATCCCCCCCTTATAATGCACCAAATAATTAACAATCATATGGGCACTGCATATCAGCACTCCATCTACATGGTGTGAGAGTGGAAGCCACAGCCTTCGGCACCAAAGGCAATTATGGTACTAACACTGCTTTCACATTCTACAGCACAGTGTGCCATTTGATAAACAAAAAACAGCTAGTTGCACATTGAAAACATTTACACTTGTTACAGTGTGTTAAATTTGTAGTTTTGAACATTTTTCCAGTAAGTAATGAAACAAAATATATGACCCAATAATGACAAACCTGCCCATTTCAGAACATTTTAACCATAAAAGGCTTCTCAAACAGTATCAGTCAATAAGCACAATCTGTGCAGAAGTAAACATCATCTGAATAATTATACATTAAAGAGATTTGTTACTAATGAAGATGCTATTACTGGTAAAAAACTTTACATTCCACTGTTCCATCTACAAATTCAATGCTTGCTGCCCTTGAAGAATTAATTGCCTAGGCTGCATTAAAGAAAAAAATGGTACACTGATAATATTGCAACAGAGAATGACTGAGAAACAGACAAGTTCATAGGAACTAGGTATCTTAAACAAAGGACGGCACACTAAGGAATGCAGAACCCCTATCCCCTCTCAAAATGCAACAAATAAATCAGCAACTAGGACATTACATACCAAGCCTCCATAACTCTCAGCATCTTAGCACAAGAAATCTGAACGAAGCCTAAAATAAAGGGGGGGCTCAAAGGTCCCCAAACAGGGACAGATTATAAATATTGTTCTTATAGACTTAGAAAGTTGCTAGAATAAGAGCATTTGTCTTAGCATGCATTTTCTGAAGGAAATCAAGGCTGAAAACCAAATGCATTATTGACTGACATTTCACCTCAGTGATCTATCAGATCAAATATTTTAGATGGACAAGACAAAAAATGTGAGGCAAAATCTGGGAACTATATAACATTATGGACAATGGAGATCTATGTCTCAGCACTCTATCAATGGATACATGGGCTTTGGGGAGAAGGAAACTGACCAGGGGTGTTAGCTGTAAGAAAAAGGTGATAGCTGTGGGGAGGGGTAAAGTTTGTGTGGGTGGCAAATAATAAGTTGAGCTCTCTGATCTTCAATAATACAATGCCCCACTCACTGTAAGATTCATCAAAAAAGGAAATCTTAAATCACAGCCATTTTTTCACCTGCAGCAATACATGATGAAAGACTGTAATGTTTACTGTTAAGAGAAATTAACAAAATGCTGCCATACACTTTTGCTACCTGCATGGAGATTACACTCTTCTCCTCCCACCTAACATATAAAACATTTTGAAATTTCTCCATACCTCTCAACCAGCTTCCAGTATCAGATCCACTGATGCAGGTCTCGGTAAGCAAAAAAGTGATCTCCATATTTCCAAATGCCCTTGTAAAGGTGCCAGCAGCTTCTGGCGGGGGGACTGAAATGCACAGTGAGAGTAATATAGCACTTTAAATCCCTCAGATAAAGAGGACCCTAATCATTTATGGACAGCTATAGCTGCATCAAGATTTTAAAGATGATATAATAGCAAACAGGATGCTAGAGCAGACTTCACAGCACACATGTAACATGATGGTACCTGGGTGCAACAGTAAATAGCCTGGTAACAGAGTTTTTCTGCTAGCTTAAAGAGATCAGTTTCAGAATCAGGAAGTCCCAAGTAAAGGGTATCAGTGTAGTAAAGGTAGGATGAAACACGAACATGAACAGGTTTTGTAAGATCCTCTCAAGGAATAAGGTATTCGATCGTGGAGATATTCCACAAGTAGAAACTTAATTATTTATCCACTGTTCGCATTTGGTCCTTAAATATTAGCCAGTTCCCAAGGATCATGTTTAGACCATGCATCTTACTTAGCTGGTTTAGTAGTGGCTGATATAATGGATAAAAGTGTGTGTGTGTGTGTGTGTCTGTGTGTGTGTGTGTGTGTGTGTGTGTGTGTGTGTCTGTGTGTGTGTGTGTGTGTGTGTGTGTGTGTGTGTGTGTGTGTGTGTGTGAAAAGATGCTTCTGAGATTGAGATGTTTGTACGTTTGATTGCTAAGTGTTCAAGCAGTGATCCACAGCAATACATACCTGGGTAATCTTACTTTTATTTCATATTTCATTTTGTTAATGTTATGGAGTGTCACAGTAGAAAATAATTCTAGTAATCTGAGTTTCCCATTAGAGCCTATACCTGTTCATGTACCAGAACAAACACTATGCATGCTACTATGTATGAAGACATGTTTGTAGCAGCTCTTATTCAGAATTGAGAGACCAAAACCTAAAAGCCCTGAGACATTAACAAGTAAGGATGATTCTAACAGAAATATTAAGAATCCTGATTCTACCTGCAATGCCATTAAACCATTTTGTTGGGTTCTTCAATCCCCTCTGTACCTCCCTATGGGAGCTTACCCCCTTTCCGATCACTGGACCTCAGGCCTAGAGGAGTGATTAACAACATCTAACTAGGCATATTCTCTGTATATGTAATACATTCAAGGAAAACAACTACAGTCTTCAGAATTTAGCAGGAACACAACTACTGCAGCGTGGGCAGGTTTCAAGTTGCCCTTTGCCTGACTGGAATGGTTCTGAGATATGAACCTAGGACAAGTTGATATGACTGATCATATAAGAAACATACCTATTAGAGGACATTATCAGAGACATAAGATGACAGCTCATTAAGAAACTTCAGGGCCTAGATGGGAGCAGAAATGTTTAGTTTGACAAGAGTCTTCAGTGAAATAGGCAACAGAAAAAGCAATTATTTTATAAGCTAAATCCTATTCAAATCTTAAGCAAAACAATAGTAGCAGATGTAATTCAATCAACATCATTATCCTGATTTCTTTTAGTAAAACTTTCTTTCATCCATATCACCCTGTTAACTGCTTACATCATAATCAATGCATAGAGCAGTACAAAGCTGTTCTGCATCTCAGTGAGAAAACTATATGGTGATGATGTACTTTAATCAATCTTATACAGTGTTACCTTTTTTTACTCATCTAAAACCTAGGAGTTGAAGGCATTACAATTCACTGCAAACAGACCCTGTTTAAGATATATAAGTAACTTTTTTGAGGCAAAAATTGCATATCCATTCTTCCCAGAAGGACTTCTGAGGTAGTGGGGTTCCCTGAGTCTATAGTCCCTGCCACATTTGGAAAGTTTATACAACCTGATCATAAGGGACTATCCTTTCAGACAAACCTTATTAATAGCTTCTATTTCCAACACACAAACTCAGAAATACACACATACACACACACACACACACACACACACACACACACACACACACACACACACACTTTCTCTCGCACACATAACCCAGTGTAAACTACACAGACACACACATGCACTTATCTTCTTTTTAATCTGAATAGCCCACACACGTACACATGGCATTAACCCTTCTGCTTGTTTATTGCTGTTGCAACTGTAGAACGTGTTTACATCCATGTTGGCGTGTGTTAATGTGACGCATGTATGTTCCTCCTTAAAGGAGAAGACTCCACTACCGACTCCACTACCGTGGAGTGAAGATTTATTTATTTATTTTTTTGGTTAATTCTTAAAGTCCTGGCCAACCTGGAAGTATAAAAGTGGGAGGGGCGCTGTCTCCCCTCTCTTCTCCCTATGATTCCGGCGCCCTATGGTTTATTTATTTTAATTAATTTACTTTCTTATTATGCGTTCGCATAATAAGAACAGTAAATTAATTAAAATAAACACAAATTGCACCCTTTATGCGGCCTTCTTGTACAGCACCCTAGGCGATCGCCTAGTTCGCCTATGCCTAAGGCCGGCCGTGAGCCTTACACAAGCATCTTATAAACTTTGAAGATGTACCTGTGAATCAATTTCTAACCTGTCTAGAAATGTATTTATTTAGTTAGTTAGTTACTGAATTTATTAACCGTGGTAAGGCACTGATCAATTCTGACCAATTTCAATGTCAGCCCAGGGTTAATAATATGACCACTCAGACAGACTAAATAAGTAACAAAAACATGAAGTGACAGTGAATAAAATACAAGGAATGGGTGATGCAAGAAATACAAAAATGCACAAGCCAATAAAGAGAAGATAAAATTACACTGATATCAATATACATTTAAGTACAACACTTGCTTTGTATTTAGGAAGATAAAACAATATATATGAGCTTGGTATACAGTCTGAGGTTGAAGGATCAAAGTAATGGAAACTAGCAGAACAGTTAATTTATTTATGCTTCCTTTCTTTAAAATTTATAGTGGAGTAGTACACTGATTTAAGTGAATCATTTGCAGGCACAGCCCTGGTGAATAAAATAATATTAGGATATGTTTTATATATATATATATATATATATATATATATACACACACATATTTACAGATGCAGGAATATGCTACAGCATTTGTTTCAAGAAGCAGTTTGCAATGTCAAAACATGGATGGAAAAACAGAATCATATTTAGTAGAGATGTGTGGATAATATGTAGACATAATGAATGAGATGGAGTATGCTTTAGGGATAGCAGCTTATCATGAGAGGTAGGAATGTGTTAGAAGAGGTGAGGGTGAATAGATGTAGGAAATGATACAATGGGGAGAATACAGAGAAATGGTGAGAGAAGCATGCAGAAGGAAATGTAGTAGAAGGGAGAGGAAGTGTGAGAGATGTGAAGAGAAGAGAGAGAGGTAGGATGAATTAGAAGTAGTCTGGGAGGGGATGACAAGATTAGATAAGGAAGGATGAAATATGGATAAAGGGTGTGAGAGAGCTGCAGATTTCATGTAATGTGATCTCTGATAGTGCACCTGCACTTTGGTTGAAGATGTGTTTCTTGTGCTGTTGTCTGAAGGCTGATACTTTTGGCTGTCTCTGATTGTGAGATAGTAATGGAGTTCTGTAGTTTATTTTAGTTGCTAGGATGCAGAATACATGGTCAGTGCAAAGAAGTTAAGCTTTTGGAGTTAGTAGGGTTGGATGAGACAGAGAGATGCACCTGAGATTATATATGAGTTTATGAGCGAATATGAAGAGTTTATGAGTGAGAGGGGAAGATATCTTTGGAGAAATGACTTTGTGAATTAATGATCCTGGTAGGAGGTTGGTTTTCAAATGTAATGGGAGCCATGTAACTAGGCAGTGGTGTTTTTTAATGGGGCAGTTAGTCATGGACTGCTAGATTTTATCAGAGATGGTTTTCAAGGTGTTGGTATTTTCCCCTAAGGCTGCATCTATTGTGGGAAGTCCATATTTCAGTAGAGATAACACTATTCCTTTGCCACTGGCAGCTTTGGCTGGCTTAGTCAAAAAAGGTGATAGTTTGTTTGCTCAGAACAATAGTGTTTTGATATGTCTGTATGTGTTTTTAAAGTGAAATTTAAGAGATTTGTCAAGCCAAATGCCAGGGTATTTGAAGAATGTGGTAGTTTCCATGGTGGTGCTGTTAACATCTTTACTATTAGGAAATCTGGGTGGTCTGGCTAGCTTTGATTGATTTCAAATAGCAATATTGTTTTTGAGGGATGGAATATAAGTTTCTAGCCTATTAGCTATTGGTTGAGGGTTTTTTGGTCATCTTGGAGCTGAGCGTGAAAAACAGAGTAAGATTTGTTCGATCTGTAGATCGCAATATCATCTGAATACAGAATTAAAGGTATTTGAAGGTGATCAGATGAGAGTTTATTGAGAAATATGGAAACTAGCAGATGGGCTGAAGTGGAAGCCTGGGGGGGGGGGGTTCTTATCATAACAGGAGCTTTTTCAGATGTGGTGGTACCCACTTTCATTTTGAAGTATCTATTGTTGAGTAAATCTACAAGCCAATGTTTTGCATCATCACCTATGCCTATTTCAGTTAGTTTGTGGAATAGGAATTTGTGATCAATGAGATCAAAGGCTTTTGTGAGGTCAGTGAAGATAGCTACTGTCAGGTTGCCCTTATCCATATTGGATAGGATGCCAGCTGCTTGTGAGTAACTGAGCTGTTAAGGTGCTGCTTTCAGACTAGTGTCCATGTTGTTTCTTGGATAGAAGATGGTATCAAAATAAGCAGTAATTTGGTTGCAGATATTTTTCTACTATTTTTCCTAAACTGAGAAGTCTTCAGATAGTGCAGTATTGCAAAGCAGTAGTTGACTTGGTTAGTCTTGGAATAGGAGTGACTATAGCCATTTCCCATATCTGAGGCATAATCTTATTAAACAAAGGTTGAAAATGTAACTGAGAGAGTGGGAGATAAAGTCCTTACAAAGATGAATGAACCAAGGGATTTTGTTATCTGAACCTGGGGGACTATCAATTTGAATTTGGTTAATTAGTGTTTCTGTCTTATTGGTTATAATCTTTCTGAAGTGGAATAGTGGAATGTAAAGGGGGGTGGGAGGCTATTGGGGTGGTAGGTTTGTGTTGTTGATGTGAAGTAAGTTGCTGAACTCATTCAGGAAATAAACACATGTATGTTTGTCTGCGATTGTGTTAGAGAGGGTTCAGGAAAGTTGACTTGTGTTGTTTTTTGACCAGTCAACAGGTTGATTTCTCTCCATAATCTTTTGGGATTGGCTAAAAGTGATATTTTTTTAGTAGTGGATATTTTGTGTCTGCTGGTGTATTACTTGGCTAGATTGCATAATTAGGTATTTTTGGCTTGGGAATTTGTGAAGTGGTTGCATTTCCCATTGTGCCAGGCTTCATTATGTCATTTGAAGAGGTGCTCAAGTTAATTAAACACATAATGATGTTTATGAGGTTGAAGTAGTGTTTGTACTAAGGGAAATAATTTGCTTTGCAAGTGCAGGAGGATATTGGTAAGGTTGTTAATTGTTTTGTTGGAGGCTTTTATGGCAATTGTCACAACCCTAATAAATCAACACAGATAAGCAAAGACATTTGATGACCTTTATTGTACTGAAAATGAATAACAAACATCAAACTTTATTGAGCCACACAAATCCAACATTGCAACAAATAGGATAGTAAACATAAGGGCAACGCACCTGCTCACCCTTGGATAAATAGCATCCTACACTTGCACACTTATCATAATAATCATGCAGGCAGCATCCCTGGTCACCTTAATATCATCAATTCCATAATTCCATTCCAAGTCATCCACCATCAGTTTCAAATATCCTACTGAGGGGGACAGAATAGAATCAAGCCTGACCCTCTTCTCTGCCCCTCAAGCCACACCAAATGGTTGGGCTAGGAGGGAAACAAGACCACACCAAAATGTGCTCACTCATACCAGTTTTCCCTACAAACCCCCTAAGACCCACCCCTATGCCTTACCTCACTTCCTCTCTCAGCTCACAACTTAATTAACTCTTTCCTACCAACTCCCTACCCGCACTACCTAACTTACTTATCTTCCTACATCCAGCACCCCCACTCTATTCATACCAAGGTCGTCCGGTGACAAATTTGTCTGTTCCAAACTTCACTTGTCACGGTCCTAATAAATCAATACAGACAAGCAAAGACATTTGATGACCTTTATTGTACTGACAATGAATAACATACATCAAACTTTATTGAGCCACACAAATCCAACATTGCAACAAATAGGATAGTAAACATAAGGGCAGTACACACGCTCACCCTTGGATAAACAGTGTCCCCCAACTTGCTCACTTATCATAGTAATCATGAAGGCAGCATCCCCGCTCACCTTAATATCATCAGTTCCATAATTCTATACCAAATCATCCACCATCATTTCCAAATATCCTACTGAGGGGGACAGAAGAGGGTCAAGCCTGACCCTCTTCTCCACCCACCAGCCCAAAGGACTGTTCCCCCTCAGACCATGCCACTTTTCAATATATCATCCACCTTCATGCCCAGGTTAAGATTAAATAAATCAAGCCCAAATTCATTGAGCTAAACTCCATCTGACCTATACCAAAGAGGGTCCCTGCTTTCAAACTCCACATGCCATATAGTATGCACCTCAATGTCCTTCAAACATTTTGCCAACATAAAATTAACATACCTCTGAGCCCTCCCCACTGCCACAAAATTCTTTGCCTCTCTCCAAACCAACTGGGGAATAATCTCAGACCATATCAGAACCAAAGACGGATACATCCTCCTTAATGCTAACACATCCTCACAAATGTGATGTACCAACTGCCTTTTCGGAACCTTACCTAAATCATTCCCCCCTAAATGAATCAAAAAATACTGCAGCAACCCCCATTGCCTTTGTAACCCAATAAATACCTGCAATATCCTGTTCCACATCAACCCTCTAGCACCATGCCAGATGACCTTCCATCCAAAACGGTCCAGCCCCAAATTCATTCCGTTTCATCTAAATTTTTTTGACTATTTTGTTATTTCATAATTGCTACTCTTGCTTATTGCTTCTTATAACCTTATACAGCCTGTTTATTATGAACTATGTATGTTCTTTGTATAATAACATGGAGCTTTTCTCCCCGGGCCTCTACTGAAAAAGGACATATATCCAGTTAGACTAGCCCGGTCAACAAATGTAAAATAAAAAAATAAAAAATAAATAAAATAAAATTGCTGCACGCCTAGCAGCCCAAAAGATGAAAGAATGACCCAAGATGATGATCCTTCTGCTAATTAAAAAAAAGAAATGTAAACAAATCCTACCACAAAGCTACTTAATATAAGACAAAAAGGCATTGGAAGACCACCTTCCCACCCTCTTGATGATTTCTATAATATTCCTTCCTTTGCTAAGTCCTATGCCCTACCCATCCTAAAAGAATGAGAAGAAAACTTATCCAATTCTAAACCAACACTGCAAAGAGCCCTTCTCATAATCAAATTCAATTGCTCACCCATCAAGCTTTTACCACCTACTGAAGTAAAAAACAAACCTTGCAGTCTACCTCTCTGGACCACCCACAATCTCTTCACCCACACCACAGGACATCTCCAACTTACCTCAGTCACTTCCAATACCATAAAAGCCCCACGTCCCTCCTGATCTATCTTTGAAGACCACAGCCGAACGTGCACCGCCCAAGGTGACATCAACACATCTTCCTGTAGTAACGAACACAATAACTCAGACACTCTAAATGACCCACAGTACATTCACATGCTAACCGTGCTCCACACCACATACTCCTCCAAGGATCCACTCATCTTACCTAAACCCCATAGCAACCTGCTTAAGATCTCCTTCGTCACTGTCCATCTCCTATCGATGACCCCACCTTCAACTCTGCCCCAACCCTTTAATACTCGACTCACCACGCAGGACCTAGTCCAATCCTGCAATCCGGCCAAATGAGTGAAATCAGCAATAGCTGCCAATATCACCCTCACCGTCCTAACTGCCCTTCCCTGTTCCATCAACATGGTCAAGTAACGCAGCAACAAAACCTCTGACCCCTCACACTCCTCATCTGGTAATTGCCTCAAGAACCGGTCAAAATAAAATAAAGCCCTACCGTAAGCTCTTCTCATAGACACCGCCCATGACTACTGCACCAACCTGTCAATTACTATGGACCAAGTTTCCAAATATCCTCTGTAACAACTGCCGGATGCAATGCTGCTGTTAGGTCCACCTGCCAAAACCTGCAAAACTGAAAATGAGACACGCTATCAGCGAGCTCATTCTTAACCCCAGGCAAATGCAATGCTGTGAAGGAAAAGTTAACAATCAAATTTTGCAATACCAGTTTCCTGAGAACAGGTAACAAATGAGGATATTTAGCCATCTTACCCTGAAACATGCTCACCACTGCAGTATTATCCAAATAGAAAACAGCTCTCCTACCTTTTAAATGATCCTGCCAAACTACCGAAGCCGCCCAAGTCAGCATCAATTCCAAAAAGACAACATCCCGTTTCCACTCTTCTGACCAATGCTCCAGCCAAGGTACTGAAAAGTAAGCTCCCATGCCCAGACCCCCAGCTGCATCATTAAGCAACTGTATCTCCCATTACTCTACCCAGTCTGACTGTCAGAAGGAAATCCCATTAAACTGTTCCAAAAATTTCATCCACAACTGTAAATCCTCTCGCACTAGCTTAGTGACCCACACTCTGTGGTGCTTACTCCTCCATCCTTTCAAAAGAAATGCTACAGACTGGCAAAACATGCACCCTGGTTGCACAGCCCTACAAGTGAAATTCATCAAACCCAACAATTCGATAGCCTCTCGCACCTGAACCTTGGACTTCACCCAACAGATTTTCTCCTGCAGCCGAGCTAACTTGTCATGCAGTAAACAAAACAGACCTTGTCCTGCATCTACTGTCAAGCCCAAAAAATGCAACACCTTCACAGGGCCCTCTAATTTATGCTTAGCCAAAGGAACTCCAAGGGACTCACACATCCCCACAAACTCATGCAAAGTTGCGTGCGCCTTATCTCAACCATCACCCACCAACAAAAAATCATCTAAATAGTGAACTGCTTGCTGATCCTCCACCCTCTGCTGCCAAATCCAGTGGAGTGCTGAACTAAACTTTTCAAAAGTGGAACAAACCACTGCACTTCCCATAGGCATGGCAGTGTCAAAATAAAATCTTTCCCCAACCATCATGCCCAACAAAGGCCAATCTTCCTCCTGCATCAGCAACAAATGAAAAGCCGAATCAATATCTACTTTAACTAACAAGGATCCTCAAAACTCCTGATGATTCAGACTGCATCATACAAAGATGAATACATTACCTTAACCTATGCACTATGTATGAAGTCATTCACAGATTTACCCCCAGGGTATGACAAATGAAGAATCAAATGAAATTCACCTTGCTTTTTCTTAGGAAGCAAACCTAATGGTGACACTTTAAAGTTAGAAAATGGAGGACAGTGAAATGGACCCAATAATCTCCCTGCCTGACACTCCTTGTCAATCAACTCCTGCAAAACCCCCTCCCTTCCTCTTACAGACTTCACGTTTTTTCCAACCATACCGTCCCCCACCAACATGGACTTAATTGAAAAACCCCTTGAAAAACCCTTAATCAATTCCCCTGCCATACTTGGCAGTGGATAATGGGTCAGGAACAACTCCAAAATATGGACCTTAATAGGGGAATAAGTCCCCCGGTCAACCCCTAACTCCATGAAAGGACCGTCTTTGCCCCCCAAAATTACCCCAGCCTCGCCCACCTACCCATGCCAGATGAGAACCAACCCAACCTCTAGGATCCGCAGAATAAGACAGCTGCCCCCCAGCAAGGCCCCACCCCCCACATAGTGTAGCAGCATGAGCTCCCATACACCTAGAGCAAATATGGGAAAATTTACAACCTACCCAAGAACACTTCCCAGCATTAAACACCCAACATATCCCAGCATCCCCTCTGATGGCTGAGCCAATCTACTACTCCCTGCACCAGTGTCCATCATGGTAGAAAGCCAATTGCCCGGATGTCTAACTTCCCACTGCATGGATTTATCCACCGCCTTCCACTTACAAAACTTCTGATCATACCAAAACCATGCATAGCCTGGCCACAGCCTCTGTGCTTCCCTGATAGTCAAAAAATAGGCCAAAAGCTGAAGAGCCAGTGAAGTCCCTCTCCAACCAAATCACCATGTAGTATATAAAACCAAGGACCCAGTTATCCCATGACCTTGGCCGAAACCTACCAACCCTTCTGTGACCTATGGCTGCCAATGCCACCAAAAGGTCCTTCCCATTAGCCGGCTCTGCCTCTGTCAACCGTTGAACCCCATCAGCATCAAGCATTTCAAAAATATCAATGAATTCCCCTTTCCAAACCTTTTCCTTCACCACCAAAGATATGTGTAAAGTTAAAACAATGGGAGACCCTTCCTGATGTAAGGTCTGCATCACCAACCAATCCCTGGCCACAACCCAAAATCAGACCTCACAAATCCGGATCAAGCAATGATAGAGTATTATCAAAACCCCCCTCACAATCAACTAACACCTCTAACCCCCTTCTCACTAACTCATCTTGGACCCCCTCACTGATCCCTGGTGCCCCTCCTGTAGCTGCCACTATCTCCTCAATCCCCATCAGACCTGATAAAGAATTACCTGCAGAAGATGAAGGGGCCACCAGTCGTGTCCCAACCTCCATTGCCACATCTTCCGATGCTGACTGTCTGGCTCTCTTTACCCTCGACCCCCGGGTTGCAGTCACCGTCTGCCTCTTCCATCGAGTTTTCAAATCCTGAGCACTAATTGATGGGACTTCAGTAGAAATGTAATTGAAGAGGTCCTCAGCCTGCACTACAATACTGGCCCCCCTCTGTCTCAACCCTTTAGCCATGGTAACCTAAAAAGACAAAAGAAGAAATGTTGTTAAAACAACCCTTAAAGAAATGCTTGCTAGCGCCAACCAGTGCCTGCAGACAAATAGAACACATAATTCCTAAAAATCCTTATGCCTATCACCTATCTCCTAAACCCCTACCCTCAGCTAACTAGTCCCCCTTACCTACCTGCTCTAAATCAGCCCAGGGCCTGGTACTGATAAAAAAAAAAAAAAAAATACACTCTAACCTAAGTTGGCTGTCTTGGATCTTGAACCATGCACGTCTGCATGTCAGACTGCAACCCCATGCATCTAACAGCTAGTTACTTCTTCTTCCTGGTGTCAGTCACCCAATGTCTGTGACATCTATAATCTATTATTTATTTATTATTTATATATTATTATTATTTTTTTTTTTTGCTAAAATACTATCTGAGATACACACACAAACCCTTCTTACCTAAAGAACCTAACCTAATCTCCCTGCCTGCCCATACACAATAGCTATTTCACTGCAGAGCTTTTCTGCTGCTTTTTATTTATTTATTTATTTTTTTATACTAAAGAAGGCAATCCGTGATTGCCAATGCTACCTTGCATACCCGCACTATCTGCTCAACCTCGGAAAGCTGCAACGGCTTACCTTCGGCCCGTAAAACACTAACCACCAAGGATACAACATCCAATGACACTGGCACACTCCCTCAGGTCCTGGGGACATACTGCTAGCCACCAGGGAATGACACCATCCACGTAAACCTCTCAAAGTCACCACTAGCCACCAGGTAAATGAAACAAACAAAACCATCGACACAAACCTCTCAAAGCCACCACTAGCCATCAGGGAAATGAAGCCATTCACACAAACTCCACAAAGCCGCCACTAGCACCATGGAAACAAAACCATCCACACAAACTCCACACAGCCACCGCAGCCACCAGGGAACAGAAACTAACCATTACCAACCCTAACCCCCCCCCCCAGCATCAGCACTTACCTGCTGCACTCAAGGAGGCAACCAGCAACCAGGTCAACAAACCCAAACAAGCGACAATCTCCTCAGCACACCACCAAGCCAAGTCATTCTCACTCCATTCCTTTATATATATATTTTTTTGTATTTTTCACAGGAGGCCACACTAGCGCTACTGCGCATGAGCACCCGGCTGCAACTGACAGTACAAGCCCACGAATAACCTCTACATCACAAGGAACATAAACAGCCATCAAAAACCTCTGTGACTAAGCAACAATCTACTAGACCACCATGGAATAACTTAAAATCAGCAAAACGACAAGAAAACGTACAAGACCCAATGAATAAGATGCTAAACCACCAGGGAGCCCAAATAAGACAAAGAAGACCTATAAGTAGATGAATAACCACTAAACCACCACGGACACAAGTACAGGAAAGAAAGAAACCATGAAAACTCAATAAAGAACCCTCACCGCTCCCCACCATGATCTAAAACACTGATCTACTACCACCCTGTAATATGTCTACACTACATATCTACACAGTGCTGCCATATGCCTTTACATCAACCCACCATAATCTACAAAAAAATGCATATATATATATATATATATATATATATATATATATATATATATATATATATATAAAACCCATACTGCACTCACCTCACTGAATAGCACTACCCAAGGCCTACCTTACTAACACCTCAGGTCATCAGGACGTGATCCTGCTTCAACAAGACCACACCAAAATGTGCTTACTCATACCAGTTTCCCCTACAAACCCCCCTAAGACCCACCCCTACACCTTACCTCACTTCCTCTCTCAGCCCCCAACTTAATTAACTCTTTCCTATCCACTCCCTACCCGCACTACCTAACTTACCTATCTTCTTACATCCAGCACCCCTACTCTATTCATACCAAGGTTGCCTCGTGACAAATTTGTCTGTTCAAAATTTCACATATGTAAGGCCAATCAGGGTTGACAAGTAGTTTTTTTTAAAGATTAGTGTTATTCTGCATAGTTTTGGGTCTGAAGGTAATAAGTTAATGTTTATATTTTAACATTATATTATGTACTGAGAAAGTTATGAGACAGTGATCACTGAAGTAGGGCGCATGTGAGATGAGTTAGATATCATTGCAGGATTATTAGTTATTACAAGATCTAGTAAGGTGTGCTTATCAGAATGAAGGTTTGGTCTAGTGGCTTCAGAGTTGATTTGGGTAAGACTTAAGCTGGCCAGGAGTTTAGATTGCATTTTTTGTGGAGATTTGGCATGTATTTGTTGGATAAGGGTATTGAAAATTGGTAGTGAAGCTGCACTATGTAAGTATGCACTAGCTATAACAAGGGGCTTTTGGTTGATTTGTTGGAAATTTTAGAAGGATCCTATTAGGATTCATCTCTGAGTTACTATTAGCTTGTGCAATGATGGTGGAGTTATGGTTGTCTTTGAAGAGAATTAATACTCCTCCCTTGTGCTTTTTGCCTTGTCTGTAATCTTGTAGGTGTGAATTGTTTAGTATGTGGTGATGAATACTACAGGTTTCAGGTTTCAGCCATGTTTTTAATAGATAACTTAGAGCAGTAATATTAGTTGATTTAGGTTATGTGGTCTATTGGCCATATGCATGATAAAGTTAGCCATTACTGCGTATGCTAAGAAAACTGTTTATATACAGTTGAATTACAGATTTTCATTGGATTAGGATAGATGAATAACAAAAAAGACACCATTAATACAATTAAGATCAGTACGGTAATATCAATTTTATCACTATAACAGTCAAAACCCCCAAGGTGTTCACTATTAAATAACTGTATTATCCAAGAGTCTATTAACTATTTTGAATTCCCTTGGGTCACTATCATAACCATTTCAAATATTATTTGAATACAAGAGAACTCAGTGGAAGCTAGAACCATATTCCTATAGTTATATTCCTTTCAGTCTATGTGTTAATATTGCACAGCATCTTTAAGGAAATAGGTCATTCAGCTTGTCTCAGTATGTTTCCAAAATGTAAATATTGTAGCTAGTAATAAAAGAATTGCTCTTCTCCATTTAATGATATTCATATCTAATTTAAACTCCTGAGGGAGAATGTATAGCAGCCAAAATTGCTATTTTTGTCATGTTGTGTCTTTTTGCATGTTGCCCATCATCTTTTATCCAAATTACTTTCCCTTAACTGTTGCATTTCACTGCATTCCAAAGCCATATGGCTATATTTCACTGAGGAAGGCCATAGTTCAATGGGGACACACGCCTCCAACATATACCTTCATTCCCATTCCTTCCCTTCCTAATTTTCTCTGGTGAGAAGTACTGGCTGTGCACAGGCTTCCTTTATGTAAAGTGTGAGAGATATGGAACATTGGAATCTGCATTTAAATGTGCAACGCCTGTTACTCTTCTATATCAAGCAGTCTGCAATATAAGAATTTGTCATGTAGCACTAATATGTTTACTAGGGTCATGCAGCTTATTCATAATAACTACACATAACTGTCAACATTTTAGAAAGAGCAGATACTCCCTGCCCTTGGCAATTGTTACCCTTCCTTTTTGTTAAGCAGCATGCACGAACATTATTTACCACCTTGATATACATCCCAGTACATAAAAGAAATTGCAGATAGTGCCACTATGGAATGTTCTGTGTGCCTCCATCGATTTGCTGTATTTTCTGAAAGGGGTAGATACTCGATGCTGTAATGCTGCATACATCTATTAAGTTGGATAAACCTTTCTTTACCAAATTCCACCATGCAGTTATGTCATTATCAATTTCAGTTGCAGGGTTTGCCCAAATTTTACTTCCTAGTAATATACAACTAAGTAGTTTTCTCCTTTGTTGAGTCATGCAGAACCTGCATTGACCCGTTCCTCTAACCCTGCTGGTGCTGGAGACATGTCATTTTTGAGGAGGTAGAGTGGCCCACAATAACTTTCTGGGTTCTGTTTGTGAAACAATTTATATCCAATAAGTTACATAGGGATTTTCATTTAACAAAGTGAGTTTATCAATGATACCCGAATGCTGGATAGTGTTGAATTCCATTGCGAGGTCTAGATATGCAGTGTGCACTATCTTGCTCTTGACCATTGCCTCAGTACATTTTTAGAAGAAGTCATCCAGGTTAAGTAGGCAGGACCTGACCTTAACAAATCTGAACTAGTCAAGGTTGAGAGCCTGTAGGTTACCTATATCCCTATTTATTACTTCCTTAATGATCTTTTCCATAGCTTTACTAATGAGAATGGTCAGGCTTATGGATCTATAATTACCTGGGTCCACTGACATCCCATCTTTGTGCAAGGGAACAACTGTTGCTGTCTTCTATTCATCCAGCATGAAGCTTGTTTTGAGGCCATTAATAGCTTCTGTCAGGGGTTACACAGGTCATGTTTCAGGCAGACCAATAGGCAGCCTGGTATGTTATTTGGTCCTAGAGGTGCAGTATCCTTGACCTTAGATAGTGCCTTGAAAACTTGTTCTTGAGAGATTTTGGGAAGTGTGTGTGAGATCTGAGAATTTTTCAGGGGAGAGGAGGTGATATTTGAGCTAAATTTGTCTGCTGGTAGATTGGCTACATACACCTGGTCTGGGTATGTGATATAATTTACTATTAGCTCTGCACAGTGCTGTCTATTGTTTCTGAAATTACTAACATAAATAAAGACATCTTTATGGTTATCCTTCACCTGGGTGGCTATTTTCCCCATATTTGGTTTTGATTCTGATAACAACAAATATAAAATTATTGGTAGAATTAGTGACACAAATGGAAAAGCAATCAGGGTCTTTATGTTTTAAAATAAATATAGAAGAACAAGACAATGAAATAACAAAAAATGCTAATGTTGTTTTACAAGAACAGAAACAAAATTTAAGAATTGCTTTTTGGACATGCAAGCTAATTATAAAGCAATAGGAGTTTACTGTATGTTGAAAGATAGTGAAGAGATTGTAAAATGATTGTTATTTTTTACAGTTAAGTTTTAGGGAAAAGGTCATTTAATAAACATAACGATCATAGACACAGGGACTAATTTAGTGATTTCCTTTCCTTTCATGCAATTTTAGAAAACAATATTACATATAGTTTATACTGCAATTTGGGTTCTAGACTAAACCTCACAAAGAAAGATAATAAGTTTAATAAGGGAGGCAAATGAGGCTTTTTCTACACCCAGTAACAGACCTGTTACCTCTAACTTATTTGCTATTGTATTTGGCAATGAATGTGATTAATTTGGGAGACAGAAAGATCTTACCTATGGTACTGAATTTAAAATATGAAATGTTGTGGTTAATTGAATCATCTTTAAAGTAAGGTAATGGTCACAAAGAAGGTGAGGCACTAACATATAGGTTCATAGGTGTATACTAGGCTACTGGCTCTGGAGCCTTTACAAGCCTAGCCCATAGAAGTGCCCAGGCATCATGCAGCCCGGTGTTAGATCCCAATGCCTCTATCAAGTAGACCCACTGGAGTGATCCTCAGTGTGAACTTTCTATTACCCATCCACTCATCAAGATTTCTCTTGAAGAGGGCCAGTGAGGTGCTTGACATGTATGGGAAGTCAATTCCAGGGTATGGGCAGTCTCTCGGTGAGGAGCCTGTCACTCTAGAATTTTCTGTTGATTGTGGTAATGAGGTTGAGGTCTCTGGAGCATGTAGTGTGGAGGTATTAGGATTTCTTTAGATGTAGCATTTCTAACAGAGCTGGGTCAGACATGGCTTTGTAAGCCAAGCAGAGATCACCTCTAAGTAGGGGATATGAGACAGAGAATAGCTGGAGTCTTCTGAGTCTGTCCATGTAGGGCATGTGTTAAATGCCTAGGATCCTCTTTGTGAGGTACTTCTGTGGCCTCTCCAGCTTTTGCAGATGTCTAGTGAGGTACATGCCAAATGGGGCATAATATTCAATGATTGGTCTAATGAGGGAAGAGTAGAGAGAGATGATGACCTCTTTCTTCCTGGATGCAAAACCCTTGGTAATGAGATTTGCCATATTGAAAGACTTTCTGACCACAGTGGCAATGTGGTGGTCGAAGAAGAGGTTGCTGTCACCCTGCATTCCCAGATATCTTATAAAACCTCTAGTGTTCAGTGGGCTCCCATCAATGTGGTAATTAGTGGGAAGGCCATGGTTCCAACACCAGTCATTGGTCTCAGTGAGGCCTTTCTGTAGGATGTCTGCATCACTTGAGGAGTTAATAATGGCTCCCAGCTTGCAGTCGTCTGTGAACTTCGTCAGCCATAGTCTGTTTGTGTTGGCCTGAACTTCTGAGAAGTAGATGCTGAACAGGAGAGGACCCAGGACCGATCCGTGTGGGACTCCACTTGTGACTGGTCAGTGGTCTGACTTGGAGTTCACTACTTTCACACTGCATGCTCTATCTGTGAGCCAATTTGCAACCCACCTAGTGATATAGATGCTTAGTTTGGTGAGTTTATCAATAATTCCCGAGTGAGGAATGGTATCAAAGGTCTTAGCCAGATTGAGGTAGGCTGTATACACTGCTTTACCTTCATCAGCAGCCCTGATGACTGACTAAAAGAAGTTAACCAGGTTGAGCTGGCATGATCTCCCTTTCACAAAGCCAAACTGCATGGGGTCCAGAATTTGGAGATTTCCTAGATCTTTGTTAATCAGGTCCATGATGATGCTTTCCATATCTTTACATATCAGACTCATCAGGCTAATGGGGTGATACTTCCCAGGGTCTGTAGTCACTCACTCTTTATGGAGATCGATGACTGTAGCAGTGCACCATTTGGTAGGGACAAAGCTTGAGGTGAGGCTGTGATTGAACAGAGCACACAGTTGTGGTGCCAGTTTACTTTGTAGTTCATGTAGAACACAGCCAGGGATATTATTGGGTCCCATGGAAGTTGTATGCTTGACCTTTAACCTGTGCTGTAGTAATGCTGGGTGTCTGGTATTCTTCCAATATTGTGATTGGTCCTTTGGGGGGGGGGGTAAAGATGGCACTGCATCTTTCAGCCAGTATGTTGGCAATATCTGTTGGTTCAGTATAGGAGGTACCATTGTGCAGTAACTCAGAGAAAATCTGGGTATTGCCATGGAGGTTCTTGATATAACTATAGAAGGCTTTGTGATTGTTTTTAGTGTCTGCCGCAATTCTGCCTCCATAGCTGGCTTTAGAGGATTTGATGAGGGATCTCAACTTTTTGTCGAGGCTAATAAGGGAGTTTTTCCAGTCTTGGGACTTCACCTTTTTTCTGAAACAGTTTCTTCCTTCTGTTGTAGAGTTTATTAATGGAAGTGGGCCACTTTTTGTAGAAGAGCATCTTGGTTCTGTTGTGTATGGCTAGTTCCATGCATTTATGTACATGTTCATACAGTGCATTGATGTATGATTCGGCAGTCATGCAGTTATTTTCCATTGTCATGGGTGCCATGAAGTTAGCCACCTCTGTTTTTAGGAGTCCAAAGTCAGCTTTGGAGAAGTTTTTCAAGGTGGTTACCTTTGTGGGGGGTGTGGGTGAGATGTGGATTTCCATGGTGATTAGTTTATGATCGGATCTGACCAGGGAGGGATTGACTATTCGTGTAGAGCAATGGTCGCCCATGTTTGTAATAACCAGGTCAAGGATGTTGCTTCCTCTAGTGAGGGTCAGAATGAGCTAGTCCAGGGCATTGGAACTGATGTATTCCAAGAAGCATTGGGCAAGTGTATTGGTGCTTGAGTAGTGTTTCCAGTTGATGGAGGGGTAGTTGAAGTCTCCTAGTATGAAAGTGTTGGGTTTCCCCTTCATAGATTCCAGGGTGTTTAGGAAAGTGGAGTGAGAGTCTAGGACATGGTTGGGACTTATAGCAGGCTATGAACTGGATCACAATCTTTACTCAGTGTTAGTTGTACCTGAAGTATCTCAGATGCATTATGCTGGGCTACTAGTCTGGAGGTGTGCATATCCTTTATGAATATGGAGACACCACCACCTTTGGAGCTTTGGTCCATGTTTTGAGGCCAAAAGGTGTGGAATAAGTTATAGCTTGGTAGCGCAGGGGTGCTTTTAACCAGGTCTCCTTTATAGCACAAATGTCAATGTCGCCATTTTGAGGAGTGCTTTGAGTGAGTGCATCTTGAGATTTAGACTTTTAGCATTGAGCAGCATAAAGTGGCTGAAAATGGATATGGATGAATTAGGGAAGAATTGAAAGGAATTGTATTAAAACAATAAAGTTAAAATGTTTTTATAAACCCCTGGGCAGATTTAAGTGTAGGAAAATATCCATTAAGAAAATAATACATTGGTATTCAAACTTATAAAAAAGGCAACATTTCCTGTGGAGTTTGGTATTATATATGTTGCTAGCTATGGCACTTATGTTACATAAAGAGATAAATGAAAGATTGTGTGCAAAAAGTCAAAAGAATGAAACAAGGGAGCATGTGTTTCTAGAATGTCCAAAAGTAAAAATTATGACAAATGTTAAAACAAAAGAAAAAGTAACAGAAAATATGGTAGCTATTAACATAAGTAAAATTTTGTTTATGGTTATTGTCATGATTATGTAAAAAAAACGTTGAGGAAAATGGACATGATATGTATAATGATTGATTTGAATATATAGGATGGGGGAACAAATCTATCTATCTATCTATCTATCTATCTATCTATCTATCTATCTATCTATCTATCTAGCTATGTATCTATCTATCTATCTATCTTTCCTTTGTTGACAAAGCTATTCCCATCAGGCTGGTGGCCTCTTTTTAGGGGAAAACAGATGTCATATTTACACTACTTGGGGAAATTTGGCCAGGGCATCAGTGAACTTCCCTTACTTTTTTGCATACTGGGATGGATTTCACTGTGGCACTTCCTGTCTTCCAGTCTGGGCATTTAGGCTTCTTGGAGAAGGAGTAAGTTGTTTGAGCAAACATGAAGGATGAAGAAGACAGTGCTAATGAATTTGGAGGTTTTGGTGCTGCTTTTCAGACAGCAGAGATGCTAACTGTATCAAAGAAAGAATTGGGAGGTTCAAGAGACATTTAGAAGGGAGGATGGTGTGATGGAGATAATAGAAAATACAGGTGAGCCTTTTCAAGGGCAGGCTAAGTGATGGATGTGTATAATTGGACTCAGAAGATTTGATTCAGTGAAATCTTTTCATATCAGAAGTTACAATACATGACTGTGTTGTTACAACTCTCCAGTCAGGAGGGTTGTGAGATGATTTATTGTTGGACATGGTAAATGAGAGTGAGCCAGAAAATAGCAAGGATGTGTCATGGGGAGAGCTAATGGAAGGGATACAGAAGGAAGAAGTTCAGCAGAGTGGTGTAAAAAACTGCAATGTGATATTATTGTCTTAGAAGACATCAGATTTTTGTCACAAACAGAAAGATATCAAAAAGAATTATGGTGGGATAAATGTTATCTGGAATTTTGGGAAGAAGACTTGTTCTGGAATTCTTATTTTGTATAGAGTTACAATAAGAGTTAGATGCTACCATTGTTACAGCAGGTAGAACTACAATCATTTATGTAAGTTGGAGATATCAAGTATTTAGAATTATGGCTATATATGCTTATGTAAATAAAAAAGGAGACAGAAGAGATGTTTAGAAGTATTATTCAAAATGTAACAATTAATATGGAAATTATCATAACAGAGGATTTTAATTTTAACTTGAGATTAGAAAAAAGAAAAGTATACAATGTTAAGTTAGCATGCAATATTATAAAATGTGGGCAATTACAGATTTGGAATCTAAGTACATGGACTTTTAAAACAGGGGAAAAGAAAACTGAAATAGACTATTTTATATTATCCGAAAGTTTATCAATTTTGGAAGAAGACATTGTAATGACAAGGTTTTTAGATCATAGAGCAATTTGGGTTGAGATGGCAAGGCTAGCCTCCCAGTGGTGTAAACCGTGGCTCAAGATGATTGTCACTGTTAAAACTGACATACTAACTCCATATGCAAAATGGGAAAAAGGGCTGAAGATGGATGGATGGATAAAAGGAAATTTTGAGTGCATTAAAACAGGAAAGGGATTAAAAAGAATAAATGAGGTGAAATGGGATAATATAGGTAAAAACAAAAAGTTGAGATCGTGGCAAGATCATGTAGGGATGAAATAATTTTATAAGGATTAGTCAGAATGGTAGCTAAGTTTTAAACAGAAGTATAAAATGCTATATGACATGAGAAAAAGAAAAAAAATAAATATAGATAAAATATAAGAAGGTAAATAATGATGCTATTGATTGTAAATGATCAATAATTTTATTATGAAGGAGCAAGAATTGTATGAATTAAATAAGAAAAACATACAATATTTATTGTATAAACAACAATACCTTTTGCAAGTAAAAATGAAGAAATTGCTCTGTATCTAAATAAGATAGTTAAAGAGAACAACAGTGCTTTGAGACAATTGAAGGATTCATTGGACAAAGTATGTAATACACACAAGAAGACCGTGGAATAGTAAAAGATTATATGAAGACATTATTTGAAGAACAGAGGATAAAATTAGTAAGAAATTGGGTAGTTTATCCATTGTCTGACAGAGAAAATAAAGATTTAGAAAAAAAAAAACAATAGAAGACGGAGCAGGTTTTGAAAGTAGTGAATCTAGAATCAGAGGCAGGACCGAATGGTATTGAATATAGAATGTATAAAAATATGACAGTGGTTCAAAAAGAATGGTTTTCAAATGTATTAAATAACTGGTTGGATAAAGGATTTATGTATGTAGAATTGTCAAGGGCTGTAGTTAGGTTTATATGGAAAAAAGTGATAAACGAGAATTACAGCATAGGAGGGAAATAGTATTAAGCAATATGGATAACAAAATGTTCATGAAATTTTTACAAAAAGAATGGAGAAGAAAGTATTTAAAATTATAAAAAGATATGCATATGGTATAAAAGAGAAAGGAGCACAGGATTTATTATTGATAATGAGGGAAATAATAGATGATATAATGCACAGAAATATACATGCAAAATTAATCCTGGGAGATTTAAGTAGGGCTTTTAATTTGATTCATCATTCAGTATTATGGGAAATATTTGAAGTATATAATATAGGTTTAAAGATAAAAAAGTTTGCATTAGAGCATATAAGTATAATATAGTCAGAGCACTAGTAAATGAATGGTTTAATGAAGATATACAACTTGAGAAAGGAATTACACAAGGTTGTTCTGTGAGTAGTGTAATTTTTGTGTTAGTAATGATCATGGTCTCTACACAGATAAATAGAAACATGAGATTGATGAGGTATACTTTGAATGAAGGAATAAAGATACCAATTATTCTATCTTATACAGACAATATAGTTATTATTGCTAATGATTAGGTATGTATGAGTAAAGTGATAAAATATTTACAAGAAATTATTAAAGTTATATAGTTTTCAATAAATAAAGAAAAAGTCAAGGACTGGAATCTGAAAATATGATTGGAGGAACAAGATTTAATATGACAAAAATAAACATTATTGGAATATGGTTTGGAACACAAGACATTATAGAAACAGCTTGGAATGAAAAATTACAGAACGTGAAAAATATGTGTTTATTTTGGAAATTTCTTAGATTCTCTTTTCAGAAAAAAAATGTATTTAATTAACTCTATTTTGTTAGCAAAAAATGTGTATTAAGCAGGAGTCTTTAGTTTGCCTTTGACTTTAGAGAAAAACGTGTATAATATTATGTTTTCCTTCATTTGAGTTTTAGGTTGAATCGAGTTAAAAGTGGGATAGTATATGCACAAAAAGTGAATAGTGGAATAGGATTGATAAATCCTATAGTGTATAGCACATCTTTGAATTTATATAAATTTAATTAAATGCATAAACGATAATGATGTTTCAATCCTAAGTCAGATATTAAGTGTGACATATAAAATGGAATGGTTTGATTCATTTAACTCAAAAAGAAGGAGGGCTTGTTGTAACAAAGAAATAAAGAATTATCAGGATAAATTAATGTTATGGAAAAAGGATGTCAAATGACTGAAAAGGGGAGAAATGTATGGCATAAAAGCATGATGGAAAATAATTTTTGGCTATATAAAACCAAAGAAATAAAGAGTGCTGTACAAGCAGGGATAATAAGATGTAAAGAAATGATAGACTGCCAACATTTTTTATAGAGACTGATGATGCAGAAATTACCAGTGAAGGCAATTATACCCTATAAAAGTAAAAAAAGATAGGATGTGTTTGTATTATGGAGAATTTGAAACTGCTGAACATGTGTTTTTGGAATGTAAATGAGTTATTGAAGTTTATTGGAAAAGATTTTAGATTGGAGCTGTGTGGATGGATTTAAAGAAGTAAACAGAATAAATATGGATATAATATAATTTGGGTATTACAAGAAGAAAAGTAGAAATTATGTAAAGAAAATTGATAAAAATGCTTTGTATTATATGGATAATTTGGAATCAAAGGGTGAAAGAAATTATGTTAACCAAAATGAGACTTGGCTATGATGTTAAAACATAAGGTTTTTGGTTGTGGAAGTTAGAGTGGGGGTCAGAAAGCAAAAAAATATATATATTGTATCTGTGACAGAAAAAAAATGTGATAGAAAGTATATTATAGATTTTGTAAATAAGTGTGTAGATTTTAATAACGAACCCCTATCGTTTTCTTTCACTGCTGCTAGATGGTGTTGGAGAAACAGTATAGCAGCAGAGAAGAGGTTTAAGAGAAGCAGCAGCATGGAGGTGGAGGGAAAAGCTATGGAAAGTTTGGAAGCAAAAAATGACAGTTTAGAAAAAAATATGTGTGATAGGTAAGATCAGAATACAGATAAAGTTACTTGTGTGGTGGTTGATACAAGTGAGTAGGTCTTAGCTGTCTCAATGAAAAATAATGCAAATGAGTCTACTAAAGTGGTGCAGAATGGGCACCAGGAGGGATTTTGGATGATATTCTGTTTAAAAGAATCAAGCAGGATGATCCAGGTGACAGTTTTGGTGTTTCAGGGGTGAGATGACAGATACATTTTTCAGATGTGCTGAGTATAGTAATGTGGAGAAAGAACCATGTGATGTGGTAGCAGACAATGCATCAATTATACTTATGCATCAGTGACAGAAAGTAAAAGACAAAAGTGGTAACAAATGGAGAAGGAGTCTCGTTTTAGGGCAGCAGATGATGCATCAGTTAAAACCTATTCAGCAATGACAGCAGATAAAAAGATGAAAAGCAACAAACTGTAAGTAAAACTATTTTTAAAAGAGAAAAGAAGACCAGATGTGAGAATAAGAAAACAATGAAGATTCAATAGACTAATATTATGTATGGAACAATTTAGTAACTATTCATGGATTTAAAGCTCAAGAAATGCTATAATTTCTACATATATGGACAGACACTTTTTGTCACTGTATATTTGAATTTGAAGGATTAATGATGATTTTTTTGTGTGTGACAAAATGAAGGACATTTATCAAAGGAACAATTATATGGTTTCTGGTAGTAAATTACAGATTAAAACATGTTACTTTAAAGTTTAGAACACATGAATTGGAAGAAGAATATATTAAAAAAATGCATGCATAGTTTGTGTGAAACTGTTGATGACATTTTTAAAATTAGAGAGAAGCTTATGGAATGGAGGGTGGAGGTTGGAATCTGTTTTGAAATATGAATAAAACATGGTAAAACAATTGCCAAGTGATATTTTTGTGGCTGGTCAGAAAGGGACATTAAGATATGCTAGCCAGTCTAAATTGTGTTTTTAGGGACTTTAATTAATGAATGTGACAAGATGCAATGTAACCAGTGTGGGGAGAGAGGACATCCAGCAAGAAGACATCTAGCTGAGCACAGGATGTGTGAAAAAGGACACTTTTGGATGCACCATGAAGAGCAAATAGTAAATAATGAAAAAGAGAATGGGAAAGGAAAAGAGAAGAAACTTACGTGGGGAAGGATAACAAAACACTGTGAAAGATGGTGATCTAGATAAATTCGAAAGTGTAGAAGAAGAAAAAACATGGGACGGAAAAGAGGATAGAATTTTTCATGCAGAATGAGATATCAGGAAATGGGTTTGACAGTAAGAATTTTCTGAAGTTCTAGTCAATGGAAAATCTGATTTTGAGGATCCAGGATCATATGTACATAAACCCAGGAAAACTATTCAATAGCGACATGCATAAAAATAAGAAAATAAGCATTTAAAATATTTCCATAAACATAAAAATAAGGAAAAACAAGGCATTTTGAGTACTTTCAGTAAATGAGAACAGCATCATTAACATTGTAAGAAGGACATGAATGCAAGATTAAAACATAGAAAGGATACTAGATGATAAATGTGATGTGGATGTTACTATGTTAGAGGATTTAAGATTGCTGGCAAGTGAAGACAGACTGCAAGCAGAAAATTTGTGGGGTGGAAATATAATATGAAACTTGTGAAAAACGTTATTCTGGAGTGGCTGCATTGTGTAAACAGTGAAAGTACTTGATGCAATATAAATAAGGATGTGAAGGTTAACTGTTGTGGATGTGAGGTGGAGAGAACATATTTATAGAATTACATCATTGTATGCATAGATAACTGTCGAGAAAAAAGGGAATTTTCTTCATCAAATATCAGACTATATGGTCATTAACATGAAAATTATAATTGCAGGTGACTTTAATTGTAATATAATGGGAAGACATAAAAAGAAAGTGCAAGATGTGAAAAATACAGGAAGTGGTAAAAAGTGTATGTTAGCTGTGTGGAACAAACACCAATTGACCTGTAGAAGGGAGAACCTTACATCTGCAAATTATATTGTATTATTCAAAGGCTTGTGGGTAGCAGATATTCATACAGTTATTACTAGTTTCTTAGACAATTTAGCAATATGGATGGAGGTGATGGAAGAAAGAGGGTATATTAAAATTGGAAAGAGAATTAAAAGAATATGAGCAATTATGGGACAAAACTGAGAGAGGGAATTATTGCAGTTATGGAAGGATCTTATAACCATGATGGACTTCTGTAAAAAATAGTCTGAGTGGTGGATTGAATTTTAAAATAAGTACACAAATATTTTTCCAGTGCTAGAATGATGTAAGAAAGGAAGAGAAAGCAAACTGTGAGGAAATTTATAGAATGGTATTAGAGAACCTAAACAATAATACAAGAGACTATTATGTCATAGAAAAATATATATAAGAAATGGAAAAAAACAAGGCATCAATATTTAGACAGAGACATTATTTACAAGACAGAACACAGAGAGTGCCTACATATCTGTCTAAATATTAAAGGAGGATATTAGCATAAAGACAGAATTAAAAAAAATAAAAGGGGAGGTAAAAAGAGCAAAGTATGAGTATTATAGTATGTTTTGTGGAAAATGTGTATAAAAGTATAAGAATGGAAAATAAGAGAGAATGGAACATATAATTTTTTTGGATCAAGTTAAGGAAGAATTTGAAAAATAAATTACTATTAGTGAAATGGATGAAGTACATAAGAAAGTAATAACTGATTCAGTTAAAAGGGCTAGATGGTATAGGGTAAAGAATGTACAAGAAATTAATGGACTGGCAAAGAGAGTATTTTGTAAATGTTTTTAATAAATAGTTGAAGGAAGGTTTTGTTTTTGAATAATGATGTAGTAGGATATTAAAATTTATATGGAAGAAAAAATTAGAAAAATGAAATAAACAAATGGAGACTCATCATGCTAAACAACACAAATTATAAATTTTTATGGGAATAATACAGATCAGAATAGGAGGGAGGATGAGGGATATGATGGAAGAAGGTATATATTGCATAAAATGGAAGGATATCAAGAATTGTTATTGGTTGTGAGAAAAAATGGGCATAATGCTTCAAGTAAAAGAAAATATGTGAAACTAATGATAGGTGATATTAGCAAGGCATTTGACACAGTGGGACATGATGCATTGTGGAATGTTATAGAGAAGTATGGAATAGGAAGTACAATTAAGAGAGCGAGCATGTCTTCATATCCAAATAGTAGCATAACAGTATTAGTGGTTTGGTGGCTGAGTGAAGAAATATGTATGATGTACAGATTAAGACAAGGATGTCTCAGAAGTGGAATATAAGTTGCACTGGTGATGAATGCTATGTAGCTTATGAAATGAAAGATGCTACATATGTAAAGTTAAAGGAGGTGGTGATACCTATTATTTTGACATACATGGATTATATAGTAGCAGTTGCCAAGAAGCAAATATGGGTAAAGGAAGTGTTGCTTTGTCTGAATGGATGTTTAAAGGAAATGGAAATGACCCTGAATAAAGATAAACACAATGGTTTTCATAATGTAGTGAAAATTGGTGGTGTGCAGTTTTCAATGAATGGCATGTCTTTGCTATCAAAAACAATAGAAAATGATAGTTATGATGCAATGGGAGGGTCTGATAAAATAAATGAAATATGACTGCTGTGAAGGACATATTTCAGCTTTCAGGAAAAAGGTTTAGTTGGTAAATTTGGTATTAATGGGAAAAATGCATATATATCAAATGTTTATATGATCCCTGTAAAATATGAAAAAGGAAATTATGCAATTAATGTTTTCTTCCATACTGAGTTCAATATTAAACCCAGTGAAAAGAGGTATGCTGTATACAAATGAAAATGAAGGTGACATAGGGTTAATAATTCCACTTGTATATTTTGTGTCTTTAAACATGTATAGAGTACTAAAGTGGGCAAAGAAAGAGAGTGAGGATTTAGTAGTGAGAATGTTTAAATACAAATACAAAAAATCTGGGAAAATAAGAAAAAGAGAAAAAGAATATGTGAGTGAATAAACCAAAAATTATCAAGAAAAAATACTAACATTGAAAATAAAAATTGGTAATATAGAGAAGGATGTGGTATAATAGAGTGATGAAACAATATAATGCTGTACATCCATGGGAAAATTTACCAGAAGAAGTGATTAAAGCCATTAAAGTAAGGAAAAAGTAGTGTACCAAAAGAGTGCCGATATTTCCTTTGGATACTGGTAAAAAATACGTTACCAGCAAAGGTGAATATGCCATATAAAAAGAAAGTTGAAAGAGTATGTTTGTTTTGTGTTGAGGAAGAGACAACATAGCGTGATTTTTGAACTGTAAAAGAGTACAGATACTATGGGAAAAGTTGTGAAAAAATTGAGAATATTAATGACATAATGAAGATATGAATATGATTATGGATATTCTAAGAATAATAAAAAAGAAAATGAGAAAATTTAGATAAAAATGTATTTTATGTAATATGGTTATTTAGAACGAAACACTGAATTAAATAAAAATTAAATTAAATTATGGCTATGGAGGAAGGGGTTGGGGATCAATTATACAAGAATAATAATGAGTATGTTATAAGAAAAATGGAAAAAAATAGTAAAAAATAGAAATGCGCACTCACACACACACACACATATATATATGAAAACATTGAACTTTTAAAAGGTCGAATGTCGAATGTCATATGGTCGAGACCATATGATCAACCTTTCATAAGATCAATGTTTTCATCCCGGAGTTGGAATATTAAAGTAGGGGTGTGTGGGGGGCTTGCCCCCTGCATACACTTCTTTTTAAACTTTTTTTTTTTTGGTTGCAGTTGAAATGTTCAATATTTCAAAATATCGATCATATGGTCTCGACCATATGAAGTTCAATATTTTGAAATTTCTATGATTTCAAGTGGAACTCTATATATATATATATATATATATATATATATATATATATATATATATAAATATGCATCTGTAAAATTGTAAATTTTATATACATGCAAATGATATTGTTTATGTTGTCTTAAATAAAGATCCCTATTTTTTTGATAATTTGCATGGAATCTATTACATCCACTAGAGCTACCACCAACTTAAGCAGATGGGACTTTGGTTTAACATCTTATCTTATGTACAGCACACTCATGAGTCAGTATCTTCTTATGCTATACTACAGTGTCAGATGTCTGATTTACTTTGTAGGAATAAAATCCACAGACTTCTGCTCCAAAGGAGAGTGTGCTACCTGTTGTACTATTGACACTGTTGAGTTGTCATTTAGTTGTCATTGTCAGATCACCCACCATGCCCCAGGATTCCCACTCCTCTTTTCTTGATGTACTGGAAAATATTAGGATTCAACCAAACACCCTAATAATGGGCGATTTCAACTACCCCACCATTAACTGGGAAAACTACTCATGTACCAACTCCTTGGCTCAACGCTTTCTGGAATTCATAAACTCCAGTGCCCTGGATCAACTTATCCACACCCCACCAGGGTCAACAATATCCTAGATCTAGTCATTATCAACATGAGTGACTGGTGTTCCACACCAGAAGTCAATGCCTCATTGGTCCGATCTGACCATAGGCTAATTACCGTAGATATCCACATCCTACTCCCACCCCCCATTAAGGAAACCGTGGTAAAAAATGTCTCCAAAGCCAACTTCATGCTTCTTAAGACAGAAGTGGTAAACTTCATGACACCCATGCAGATGGACAATACAGTTATGAGTACTGAATCCTACACAATTGCACTTTATAAGCACTTACATGAGTGCATGGATTGTGCTATCCCAAACAGAACCAAGACACTATCCTCCAAAAAAGAGAAGCCAATCTGGTGGTCCCCTGCCATAAACAAACTGTACAACAGAAGGAAGAAACTGTTACAAAAGAGAGTAAAATCCCATGACTGGAGGAGCTCCCTGGTCAGCCTCAGTAAGAAGCTGTGATCCCTGATAAAATCCTCCAAAGTTAGTTATGAAAACGAAATCACCACTGATTCTAAAGACAACCACAAAGCATTCTATAGCTATGTCAAGAATCTCAATGGCAACACTCAGATCTACTCTGAGTTACAGCACAATGGCACAAAATATATAGACCCAATTGATATTGCCAACATCCTGGCAGATAGGTTCAGTGCTAACTTTACCCCCCTCTCACCCCCTAAAGAGCCCATCTCTATACCGGAAGAATGCAAAGTTCCTGTAATCATGGCTGCACAGGTAAAAGCCACACTCTTCAAAGTCAAGAACACAGCATCCATGGGACCAGACAACATCCCAGGCTGCGTTCTACATGAACTACAGAACGAACTGGCACCCCACCTAAGTACCATGTTCAATCATAGTCTCACCTCAGGCTTTGTGCCTGCTGAATGGCGCACAGTGACGGTTATCCCACTCCACAAGGTGGGAGCCACCACGGACCCTGGGAACTACCGCCCCATTAGCCTGACGAACCTGGTCTGCAAGGCCATGGAACGTATCATCATGCAACTTATAAACAAAGACATTGGTAATCTCCAAATTCTTGACCCCACCCAGTTCGGGTTTGTAAGAGTCAGATCATGTCTCCTAAACCTGATAGACTTCTTTGAAGCAGTCACCAAAGCCACAGACAAAGGTAAGGTGGTTCACACAGCCTATCTAGATCTTGTCAAGGCTTTCAACACCATCCCCCACTCTGGAATTATAGATAAACTCAATAAACTAGGTATAAATCCTTGTGTCACAAGATGAGTTGCCAACTGACTCACTGACAGAACCCATACTGTGAAAGTAGCAGACTCTAAATCTGACTTCAGACCAGTGACAAGTGGAGTACCACAGGGTTCAGTCCTGGGTCCTCTCCTGTTTGGTATCTACTTCTCTGAAGTACAGGCTAACATAGAAGGTCTTTGGCTAACAAAGTTCACAAATGACTGCAAACTAGGAGTCATAATCGAAACTCCTAATGATGTGGACATCTTACAAAAGGGCCTCACTGAGACAGATGCCTGGTGTCAAAGCCATAGCCTCAAGCTCAATGCCAAAAAGTGCATTGTCATCCCCTTTGCTAAAAACTCTGTACCCATGAACTACAACATAGGTGGTAGTATACTTAACACCAAAATTGTGATAAGAGACCTTGGGACACAGGTGAACAGTAGTCTCTCCTTTGATAATCACATCGCCACAGTAGTCAGGAAATCTTTCTACATGGCACACCTCATCACAAAAGGTTTCTCATCCTGAAAAAAAGAGGTCATTGTTCCCCTCTACTCATCACTCATTAGTGCCATTATAGAGTACAACGCCCCTTTTGGTATGTACCTCACAAGACATCTACAACAACTGGAATGGCCGTAGTAATACCTTACAAAGAGGATTACCGGCCTCAAACAGATGCCCTACGCAGACCGTCTCAAAAAACTCCAGCTTTACTCCATCGCATATCGCCTACTCAGAGGGGATCTCTGCCTAACATACAAAGTTATGTCAAACATAGAGCTGTTGGACATGCTCCACAAAGAAATCCCAATCCCTCTGAGCTATACGCTCTAGGGACATAAACCTTGTCACCACAATAAATAGAACATGCCGGAGGGATAGATTCCTGTCCAAGAGACTTCCCATAATCTGGAATAAACTACCTATCTATATCAAACAGAGCTCCTCATTAGCACTCTTCAAGAAAAATCTTGATGATTGGATGGAAAATAGGAAATTCATCCCGGGATCACCTCTGTGGCTCTGCTCGACAGTGGCACAGGAAAATAATTTTCTTGGGTGGCAAAAGCCAGGGTACCTTTTTGCAGGCATGTATAGGCCCCAGGGCTAATAGCCTAGTACCTACCTATGAACCTATGAATAAAATGTGGAATGAAAAATAAATTCTAAGGAATATTACATTTTGGGTGTGTCAAAAACGATGAAGGGAATTAAACGTTAAGTTCAGGAGGTAGTATATTTATCACTGACTCTGGATAATCAAATGATTATGGATTCTATTCCTACATTAGGTAGGTGGATTCATTTTTACAATATTGATACTGCAGGGCATAATAAGAGAGGTGTTCCATCCCTGAGAGTGCCATCCTTAAAATGAGGTCTTAAACCAAGACTCCATCTGTCTGAGTTATGAAAGATGAGCTGGATACAAAAGATACCATAACACATACAGAAAAGAGTATGAATCCTTTATTTACATATATCGTGTATTTATATAACTATGTATATATTTGTAGATCTGTAGGCTTTGTTAAATTCATGTATAAATGATCATGTTCCATTTTGGTTTGAGGAACCCATCCAGTCATCTAGTTTATGTTTAAAGGAGAATAGTGAGTCACATAGCTTTTCCTGTAGGGGAAGTTTATTCCAGAGGCTGAGTAAGTGTTGAGTTATGTGTTTTATTTGGGAGAACAACTATCTGTTAACATGCAGATATGTCAAACCATACGTCATTGAGCAGAAATGGTCGAAAGGCAAAAACATTGATCCATACAAGATCAAAACACAGCACTAAACCAATAGCCCATCACCCCCCCAATATAGATGGATAGATCAGTAGATAGAGAGATAGATAGATAGATAGATAGATAGATAGATAGATAGATAGATAGATAGATAGGTTCATAGGTTCATAGGTTTATACTAGGCTATCTGCCCCAGGACATTTATAAGCCTAGCCAGAGTGTGTTTGGCTTTCGCCACCCATTTTAAATGAATTTTGCTATACCCTTTTTCGAGGTTAGTATAGTGTGCCTCTGTCTAACAGTGACACAGAAGTGATACCCGGGGTAAACCTACGATCTCCCATCCACTCATCAAGTTTCCTCTTGAAGAGAGTCAATGAGGGACTCTGCCTAACCTAGATTGGGATTTTATTCCAGAGTGAAGCGAGCCTCTGGGTTATGAATCTGTCCCTCCAGCATGTCCTATTTATTTCAGTGCTGAGGTTCAAGTCTCTCGAGTCCATAGCTCGATGGAATTTGGATTTTCTGAGGTGCAGCATGTCCATTAATTCCAGGTTGGACATGGCTTTATACGTCAGGCACAGATCGCCTCTGAGCAGGCGGTATGCCACTGAGTAGAGCTGGAGTTTCTTTAACCAGGCAGCATATGGCATCTGTTTGAGCCCTTTGATCCTCTTGGTGAGGTACTTTTGGGGTCTTTCCAGATGCTGCAGGTGTCTGGTAAGGTACATCCCAAAAGGGGCATTGTACTCAATTATGGGCCTGATGAGGGATGAGTAAAGAGGCACGATGACCTCCCCTGATCTAGATGTGAATCCCTTCATGATTAGGTGGGCTATATAAAATGTTTTTCTAACCACTTTGGCCACGTGGTTTTCAAATGAGAGATTGCTATCAACTTGGGTCCCTAATTACGTCTTCTGTACTTAATGGATTACCACCTATGTGGTAATTTGTGGGCACTTTGTTTTTGCCAAAGGGGATGACTATACACTTATTGGTGTTTAGCTTGAGGCCATGGCTCTGGCACCAGTTGTCTGTTTCTATGAGGCCCTTTTGTAGGATGCTTATGTCGGCTGGAGAGTCGATTATGGCACCTAGTTTGCAGTCATCTGCGAACTTGGTCAGCCACAGTCCTTCCATGTTGGCCTGTACCTCCGAGAAATATATACCGAACAAGAGAGGTCCCAGGACTGAGCCTTGTGGGACACCACTTGTAACTGGTTTGGAGACTGACATGGCTCCAACAATTCTAACCATGTGGGTTCTGTCCCTGAGCCAGTTTGCAACCCATCTAGTGACATAGGGGCTTATATTTAAGCTGGTGAGCTTATCTATAATGCCCGAGTCGGGTATTGTATCGAAGGCTTTTGCGAGGTCCAGGTAGGCTGTGTGGACCACCTTCCCTCGTCAATGGGCTTGGTGACTGTTTCAAAGAAATCAACCAGGTTTAAGAGGCAGGATCTGCCCTAAACAAAGCCAAACTGGGTAGGATCCAGTGTCTGTAGGTCCCCAATATCTTTATTTATGAGGTCCATGATGATTCTTTCCATAGCTTTGCAGGCCAAGCTAGTCAGGCTTATGGGGCGATACTTTCCAGGATGCGTTGAGGCACCACCTTTGTGGAGAGGGACCACTGTTGCTGTACGCCACTCTTTGGGTACATATCCTGTAATAAGGCTGAGATTGAACAGTAGTTTTATGTTTGGGTTTAGCTCTTCTTGGAGTTCATGTAGGACGCAGCCCAGGGCACCGTCTGGTCCCATTGATGCTGTGTTTTTTGCTTTGGAGAGGGCGACTCTTACCTGAGCATCTGAGATGTCAGGGGGGCAGCACTCTGCTGGGATAGATATTTGCCCTTTTGGTGGGGAGGGGGGGAGAAGTTTGCACTGAACCTGTCAGCTAGGATGTTGGTAATATCTGTGGGTTCGAAGTATTTTTTGTCATTTTGGACTAATTCTGAGCATATCTGGGAATTAGAAAAGTTTGTGGGAAGATCACCAGCTCAGTCTTACTCAAACACAGATCAACAGTAGTAGAAACAAATGATGTTCACAAAAATGGTCTTTCGCTCATCACAAATAGATGAAAAAATAGTAAACCAGCACAGAGACGTTGTAAACTGGAACAAAACCTTCTTTATTCACAGATAAAACCACCAAGCGCTTTCGGCTGAGAATCCCAGGCTTTTTCAAGGTGCATAAAAAATGTAGCCATTCCACTTATATGGAAAACTCTTAATTGGCCAAATTGATAAATTGAACTTATTGATTCATAAATTAAAAAATCAGATTGCTATCCTTAGCAAGAAAATAACACTTAAAGTGCAACAGTGCTTTGAAATATGTATAGAAGTTTGTGACATTAAAAAATATACATATTATGTCATAAATGTATGTTATTAAATACAAAACGAAGTAAGATATACTTTCAAATATATTTTAAAAGTGTTTTAAAAAGTGCTTTAAAAAAGTGCTTTAAAAAATTTTTCTTTGATGTAGCACAAAATAAATGAATGACATGTCCATAAACAGCATCGAAAACATTAAAATCATTCTCTTACAAAGTACTGCCTAAACTTGTCTATAGTATAATAATACTAAAAATTGTCTTTCCCCTTAACCTTGAAACTCAGTGCTCATGGCTTAAATTTTATGAATCCACAAAAAATAAAATAAAATAAAGTAAAAAATTTTTTATTACAATCTATCTCTCCTCATTTTAAGTAGGCTCCTTAAACTAATGGTGTCATTCATACCTGGATACCTAGTGGCATCCAGTTTGAACTGCCATGTTAACTCTCTACTTTCCAAATACGTTTCCCAATCCCCACCTCTTGGATCCTGCTGGACTCGTTCTAATACAAAAAATCTTATTAACATATTAGTGCATACTAGGGAGTGTTTAAAAAAAGCATTGCTGTCCATTCTTTTTTCAATTTCATAAAAATGCTCATATATCCTTTTCTTGAGCTTTCTCACCATTTTGCCTATGTAGAAACCATGGCAGGACAAACAAATACCCAAGTATACTACTCCAAATGAATTGCATGTGTAATGACCATGTGATCTAAGTGTACAATTTCTGGAAGGGATAGAAACGTGGTCATCATTCAACATGTGTTTGCATTGATTACACCTACCACACTTGAATGAACCATGTTTTCTACTAGAACAATTGTTGCCTTCAGAAAACATTAGTTTGGGAGTTTGCTCAAACATTCCTTTTAAATTAATGTCACGTTTTCTGACAAAATCTATTCTTTCAGGGATATAAGGTTTAATGTCATCCTGGGATGTTAGAATAGCCCAATAAAAACTCATGGTGTCTTCTATAAGCTTTGCATCACAGGTGTACGTGTAAGAAAAACTCCTAAGTTTGTCATCCTGCACAGATACATTACCGTGGGAGAGGAAGTCCTTTGGCTAAAGTGGGGGATACATAGTGTCCCTTTTTTCTTTAATCTCCAAAGTCAGAGAACTAATAAGATTAAGTGGATAGCCTCTCTCCTTAAACATAGTGGCCAAAAAACGTGCTTCTTTCAAGAACAAATCAAGGGAACTACACATCCTAGAACCTCATATTAATTGGCCTCTAACTATTCCTTTCTTAATGTAAAAGGATCACGAACTATCGTAATGCAAAAAGGCATTAGAGAATGTATTCTTTCTAAATACCTGAGTTTGAAACTGTTGTGTCTCCTTATCTTTCATTAACAATACATCTAAATAATGTAAAGAATCTTCACTAAGCTCATACGTAAATGATAAAAATTCTGTTGTAGAGCTGATGTAGTCAAAAAATTCTAGAAAATTCTCTTTCGTTCCCTGCCATAAAATACAAATGTCATCCAGGTAACGTTTGTAGAATATAATAAATTCTTTCCATCTAGAGGAATGGATGTATTTTTGTTCCCACTTGTGTAAGATGATGTTCGCATACGAAGATGCACATGGAGAGCCCATGGCTACACCTTTGTTTTGTCTAAAGAGCTCACCACTAAAATATATAAAATTGTTATGTAAAATGATGTGCATAAACTCAGCCAAAAGGTTGACCAAGCTGTTACTTAAGCCAGATTCTTTAGCCAACACTTCAGTGAACCATTCTATACCCTTAGAGTGTGGTATGCAGGGAAATAATTCTATAACATCTATAGTAATCATTAGTGTGTCAGGGTTACTAATACCAACAGGGAGACTGGCCAAAAATTCCCAAGAGTCCTTACAGATATGTGGAAGTCGAGGAATAAAATGTATCATTTTTGAGAATTTTCTAGAATTTTTTGACTACATCAGCTCTACAACAGAATTTTTATCATTTACGTATGAGCTTAGTGAAGATTCTTTACATTATTTAGATGTATTGTTAATGAAAGATAAGGAGACACAACAGTTTCAAACTCAGGTATTTAGAAAGAATACATTCTCTAATGCCTTTTTGCATTACGATAGTTCGCATCCTTTTTACATTAAGAAAGGAATAGTTAGAGGCCAATTAATACGAGGTTCTAGGATGTGTAGTTCCCTTGATTTGTTCTTGAAAGAAGCAAGTTTTTTGGCCACTATGTTTAAGGAGAGAGGCTATCCACTTAATCTTATTAGTTCTCTGACTTTGGAGATTAAAGAAAAAAGGGACACTATGTATCCCCCACTTTTAGCCAAAGGACTTCCTCTCCCCACGGGTAATGTATCTGTGCAGGATGACAAACTTAGGAGTTTTTCTTACACGTACACCTGTGATGCAAAGCTTATAGAAGACACCATGAGTTTTTATTGGCCTATCTAACATCCCAGGATGACATTAAACCTTATATCCCTGAAAGAATAGATTTTGTCAGAAAACGTGACATTAATTTAAAAGGAATGTTTGAGCAAACTCCCAAACTAATGTTTTCTGAAGGCAACAATTGTTCTAGTACAAAGCATGGTTCATTCAAGTGTGGTAGGTGTAATCAATGCAAACACATGTTGAATGATGACCACGTTTCTATCCCTTCCAGAAATTGTACACTTAGATCACATGGTCATTACACATGCAATTCATTTGGAGTAGTATACTTGGGTATTTGTTTGTCCTGCCATGGTTTCTACATAGGCAAAACGGTGAGAAAGCTCAAGAAAAGGATATATGAGCATTTTTACGAAATTGAAAAAAGAATGGACAGCAATGCTTTTTTTAAACACTCCCTAGTATGCACTAATATGTTAATAAGATTTTTTGTATTAGAACGAGTCCAGCAGGATCCAAGAGGTGGGGATTGGGAAATGTATTTGGAAAGTAGAGAGTTAACATGGCAGCTCAAACTGGACGCCACTAGGTATCCAGGTATGAATGACACCATTAGTTTAAGGAGCCTACTTAAAATGAGGAGAGATAGATTGTAATAAAAAATGTTTTACTTTATTTTATTTTATTTTTTGTGGATTCATAAAATTTAAGCCATGAGCACTGAGTTTCAAGGTTAAGGGGAAAGACAATTTTTAGTATTATTATACTATAGACAAGTTTAGGCAGTACTTTGTAAGAGAATGATTTTAATGTTTTCGACGCTGTTTATGGACATGTCATTCATTTATTTTGTGCTACATCAAAGAAAAATTTTTTAAAGCACTTTTTTAATGCACTTTTTAAAACACTTTTAAAATATATTTGAAAGTATATCTTACTTCGTTTTGTATTTAATAACATACATTTATGACATAATATGTATATTTTTTAATGTCACAAACTTCTATACATATTTCAAAACACTGTTGCACTTTAAGTGTTATTTTCCTGCTAAGGGTAGCAATCTGATTTTTTAATTAATGAATCAATAAGTTCAATTTATCAATTTGGCCAATTAAGAGTTTTCCATATAAGTGGAATGGCTACATTTTTTATGCACCTTGAAAAAGCCTGGGATTCTCAGGCGAAAGCGCTTGGTGGTTTTATCTGTGAATAAAGAAGGTTTTGTTCCAGTTTACAACGTCTCTGTGCTGGTTTACTATTTTTTCATCTATTTGTGATGAGCGAAAGACCATTTTTGTGAACATCATTTGTTTCTACTACTGTTGATCTGTGTTTGAGTAAGACTGAGCTGGTGATCTTCCCACGAACTTTTCTGTTTTTTTGTGCAGCTTTTATTTCTTGGTTTCAATGGCGGAGGATCTATCTTGCTTGGAACTTCTCAACACACCTAACACTTTGCGGGAGGAGCTTGATGAAGCTCCCGTTACACGTAAGGAGTTTAACCAGGTTCTAACGCTCCTTACGCAAATTAGTAATTCTCTTTTATCACAAAGCAGCAGTAATGGTTCCTCGATTCCTTGCAACCAGCAGCAAGGAGCACGTAGTAAGCGGGGATTTTCATCCGCAAAAGAGCCGAATGGCGTGTGTGCATTGAGGGACGCTGTAACAACGGACAATCAAACTTCTTATGCACATGAAGGGAATGTTTCTGACAGGCATGGACTGAGTGATGAACTCCCTGACAGGGAGTTCAACTTCAAAACGTGGACGGAATTCCAACCCATTTTTAAACAAGGTACTGTTGACAACAATATCGAACAACTTGACAATGAGTTTGACACATTTAACAACAAGTTATACCCTTACAAGAACTGCCAACTTGAAATTAATTATTTAAGAGAATGTGTTAAAGTACAAAGAGTGCCTAAAGGACTCAGGTGTTATAAATTTCCAAGTAACGCCACTGCAGGTTCTGTTTTCCATTCACAATTAATTGAACTGTTTAACCGCACAGGTCTTGAAATGTTAGAGTTCATGATACAAGATTACCAAATCAAATGTAACACTATTTTAAATGATCTGCCTGTACTCAATGAAAATATTGTGAAACTCAAAAATTTCCCAGGCATTAAAAGAAGTATGACGATGTTTTTAAAGAGATTGATCAACATTGTTACAAGGTGTTGGACAGAAAAGCCAGGAAATCAGATCGTGATTTAGTAGAATACAGGGAGGGTAGGGCATATCCTTTTTTTAACAAACAGAAGCAGGTCAACATGAATTCTGAAGGCTTTGATGGCAATATTAACAAACAACATTTTCTTAGCACACCTAACATGGAACCGCTTCGCCGAAGTGAAAGGTTAGCACAAAAAGGGGGGTAATAATGCTCCGCAGGTTTTTCAATTACCCCAGGGCAGACCGATGGGGAGGAACAACAGCAACTCACACCAGCAGAACTGGGGGAGAGTACGCAACTGATAGAAACACCTAATGTTTTCAACTTTGAGACAATGAACTTTTCAAATTTAAGTGATAACCAAACAGTAGTGACAAGAAACAATTTTAGTATTTACAACTACACTAATTTATCTGTCAGCCCTGATTTTTTTGAATTGTTCACTAAGGGTCTACATTATGTACCTTCAAGGCCATCTTACCTGCCTAAACTTCTCATTGAGTTAAAACTATTTGTCAGGAATTTAAACCTTTCCCTTTATTTTAAAGGTCAGGAAGCTCCATCTAATAATATAGGCAGACGTAGTACATTTAACCCTCCTACTTACCCTGGACTTAAAATGTTTGAAGAATTGTTAGAAAAATCCTTCAGAAGAGATCTAGGGGGATACCATCAGCATTCTTCATTAAATTTTGACAAACACTTGCAAGAAACTGTTGAATTGTTGAGGAAAGAAACAATCAGGGTAATGAAGCCTGATAAAGGGGGAGGGGTGGTCCTAATGAATTATTTTGATTATGAAAATGCTATGCACAACGTATTGCAGGACACAGAAACATACGAGCAGGTGTCAAGGAATGAATTGAATGTTGCATATTCTAGAATAAGATATACTTTGAGTGACCACCTCCTCCAAGGTGCCATAAATGAAAGTTTGTTTAATTACTTAAATGTTTCTAATCCAAAAATTCCGATTTTGTTTGGTATACCTAAGGTCCACAAAGGTATTTCACCCCTCTGTTTCAGACCAATTGTGGCTGGGGCGGGGGGCATTACTGAACCTCTGGGCAGATTTGTGGAACATAATTTGAAACATTTCATTCCTCGACTTCCACATGTCTGTAAGGAGTCTTGGGAATTTTTGGCCAGTCTCCCTGTTGGTATTAGTAACCCTGACACACTAATGATTACTATAGATGTTATAGAATTATTTCCCTGCATACCACACTCTAAGGGTATAGAATGGTTCACTGAAGTGTTGGCTAAAGAATCTGGCTTAAGTAACAGCTTGGTCAACCTTTTGGCTGAGTTTATGCACATCATTTTACATAACAATTTTATATATTTTAGTGGTGAGCTCTTTAGACAAAACAAAGGTGTAGCCATGGGCTCTCCATGTGCATCTTCGTATGCGAACATCATCTTACACAAGTGGGAACAAAAATACATCCATTCCTCTAGATGGAAAGAATTTATTATATTCTACAAACGTTACCTGGATGACATTTGTATTTTATGGCAGGGAACGAAAGAGAATTTTCTAGAATTTTTTGACTACATCAGCTCTACAACAGAATTTTTATCATTTACGTATGAGCTTAGTGAAGATTCTTTACATTATTTAGATGTATTGTTAATGAAAGATAAGGAGACACAACAGTTTCAAACTCAGGTATTTAGAAAGAATACATTCTCTAATGCCTTTTTGCATTACGATAGTTCGCATCCTTTTTACATTAAGAAAGGAATAGTTAGAGGCCAATTAATATGAGGTTCTAGGATGTGTAGTTCCCTTGATTTGTTCTTGAAAGAAGCACGTTTTTTGGCCACTATGTTTAAGGAGAGAGGCTATCCACTTAATCTTATTAGTTCTCTGACTTTGGAGATTAAAGAAAAAAGGGACACTATGTATCCCCCACTTTTAGCCAAAGGACTTCCTCTCCCCACGGGTAATGTATCTGTGCAGGATGACAAACTTAGGAGTTTTTCTTACACGTACACCTGTGATGCAAAGCTTATAGAAGACACCATGAGTTTTTATTGGCCTATCTAACATCCCAGGATGACATTAAACCTTATATCCCTGAAAGAATAGATTTTGTCAGAAAACGTGACATTAATTTAAAAGGAATGTTTGAGCAAACTCCCAAACTAATGTTTTCTGAAGGCAACAATTGTTCTAGTAGAAAACATGGTTCATTCAAGTGTGGTAGGTGTAATCAATGCAAACACATGTTGAATGATGACCACGTTTCTATCCCTTCCAGAAATTGTACACTTAGATCACATGGTCATTACACATGCAATTCATTTGGAGTAGTATACTTGGGTATTTGTTTGTCCTGCCATGGTTTCTACATAGGCAAAACGGTGAGAAAGCTCAAGAAAAGGATATATGAGCATTTTTACGAAATTGAAAAAAGAATGGACAGCAATGCTTTTTTTAAACACTCCCTAGTATGCACTAATATGTTAATAAGATTTTTTGTATTAGAACGAGTCCAGCAGGATCCAAGAGGTGGGGATTGGGAAACATATTTGGAAAGTAGAGAGTTAACATGGCAGCTCAAACTGGACGCCACTAGGTATCCAGGTATGAATGACACCATTAGTTTAAGGAGCCTACTTAAAATGAGGAGAGATAGATTGTAATAAAACATTTTTTACTTTATTTTATTTTATTTTTTGTGGATTCATAAAATTTAAGCCATGAGCACTGAGTTTCAAGGTTAAGGGGAAAGACAATTTTTAGTATTATTATACTATAGACAAGTTTAGGCAGTACTTTGTAAGAGAATGATTTTAATGTTTTCGACGCTGTTTATGGACATGTCATTCATTTATTTTGTGCTACATCAAAGAAAAATTTTTTAAAGCACTTTTTTAAAGCACTTTTTAAAACACTTTTAAAATATATTTGAAAGTATATCTTACTTTGTTTTGTATTTAATAACATACATTTATGACATAATATGTATATTTTTTAATGGGGCGGCCACGGTGGTGCAGTGGTTAGCATTGCCGCCTCACAGCAAGAGGTTCTCTGGTTCGATCCTCGGCTGGGGTGCCTTCTGTGCGGAGTCTGCATGTCCTCCCTGTGGTCGCGTGGGTTTCCTCCGGGTGCTCCGGTTTCCTCCCACATCCCAAAGACATGCTGCAGGTGGATTGGACACTCTAAATTGACCCAAGGTGTGCGTGTGAGTGTGCCTTCTGTGGAAGGTTGGGCGCCGGGCTGGCAACTCGACACCGTAAAACTCCACTGCCATTCAATATGCGGACAGGTGATCCGCTGTGGCGACCCCTAACTGGGATAAAGCCGAAAGAAGAAGAAGAAGATGTATATTTTTTAATGTCACAAACTTCTATACATATTTCAAAGCACTGTTGCACTTTAAGTGTTATTTTCTTGCTAAGGGTAGCAATCTGATTTTTTAATTAATGAATCAATAAGTTCAATTTATCAATTTGGCCAATTAAGAGTTTTCCATATAAGTGGAATGGCTACATTTTTTATGCACCTTGAAAAAGCCTGGGATTCTCAGGCGAAAGCGCTTGGTGGTTTTATCTGTGAATAAAGAAGGTTTTGTTCCAGTTTACAACGTCTCTGTGCTGGTTTACTATTTTTTCATCTATATGTGATGAGCGAAAGACCATTTTTGTGAACATCATTTGTTTCTACTACTGTTGATCTGTGTTTGAGTAAGACTGAGCTGGTGATCTTCCCACAAACTTTTCTGTTTTTTTGTGCAGCTTTTATTTCTTCATATCTGGGAATTCCCACCCAGGTTCCTAACATAACTAAAGAAAGCCTTGTGATTATCCTTAGTGTCCTGTGCAATTTTTCTCTCGAAACTGGCCTTAGACAATTTTATGAGTGCCAGTAGTATTTTGCTAATACTGATCAGAGATGCCTTCCCTTTTTGGGATTTTGCTCTATCATGTAGTAGCTTCCTCCTTCTATTGTATAGTTTGTTTATGGCTGGGGTCCACCAGACAGGATGCCTGCCTTTGGAGGATTGGGTCTTGGTTTTATTTGGGATTGCATGATCCATGCATTCCTGAAGGTGTTCATAGAATGTGTTTACAAAGGATTCTGCGGTCTGGGCCATATTTTCCACAGGACCGGGAGCTTTGAAAGATTCCACCTCAGTTTTGAGGAGTGTGAAATTTGCTTTAGAGACATTTTTCACTGTGGTTTTCTGGGGCAGGGGGTGGGGTCGGGATGTGAATATCCAGTGAGATTAGTTTATGGTCTGATCTACCAGTGAGGGATACACTTCTGGTCTGGAGCATAGAGCCCCCATGTTGGTGATGATCAGGTCCAGTATGTTTTCCCCTCTTGTGGGAGTGGTAACAAGTTGTTCCATAGCATTTGAGTTTATAAATTCTAGGAACCTTTGGGCTAGGGTGTTGGAGCTAGAGTAATGCTCCCAGTCTATGTTTGGGTAGTTGAAGTTGCCCAATATAATGGTGTTTGGAGAGAATTTCATATTTTCCAGTGTTCTCAAGAAGGCTGAGTGGGGTTCCTGGGTTTGGGAGGGTGGTCTGTAGCAGGCTATAAACTGGAAGGCAGTTTTACCCACTGTTAGTTGCACATGGATAGTCTCTGATGCTTCGTGCTGTGCCACCAACCTGGAGGTGCGGGTATCTTTGACGAATATTGACACTCCCCCTCCTTTTGTGGTTCGGTCCATGTTTTGGGGCCGTAAAGCATGTATGAGGTATAACCTGGTAGTGCTAGGGTGCTCTCGGGAGTCTTGAAACAGGTTTATGTTACTGCACAGATATCGATGTTCTCCATGCTAAGGAGAGTTTTGAGTGCGTGCATCTTGAGGTTTAGACTTCTGGCATTGAGTAGCATTACTCTTAGTTTCTTATCCCTTGTGATACCTATGGAGGTGGTTTTGTCTTTTGAGCCTTGCCTAAAAAAGGCACTATGGGGGTGGCAAGAGCCTTTGCCAATATCCAAAAGCCCAGGCGTGACAGGTGCAAGCCGTCCCTAGCGAAGCATCGTGGCTTGTCGAGCATGTCATCCCAGGCTGACAGGCATTGGATCCCCTTTGAATGACACCAATACTTAAGCCAATTGTTGAAATTGATCATCTTGTCTTCATATTGTGGCATCATTCTTGGTGAGGGTAAGATGCTACTCAAGGTCAGGGTCACACCGGCCTGGACTACATGCTCAGAGAGCTCCTTTATGTCTCTTTTCATGTAGTCCAGGGAGGTACGTCTCAGGTCATTCACACCAACATGGACAATGACTGAGTCATAATTGTACTTGCCTAGGAGTGACCTGAGTGCTTGTGTTATGTGGCGGATCCTAGCGCCGGCAGGCAGCTCACCGTGAACTTCTCCTTGTACAGCCTGGTGAGCGGGACGTCAGTGTGCTGATGATAGAGTCACCTATTACAAGTGTATCATGTGTGTTGTTTAGCCTTAAGGGCTGTGACTGTTCGGCACACTGGCTTTATGAGCTATGTGTTGCACGTGTTTTGTTTTGGGGTAGGGGTTGCTTGAGTGTCTCCTTTGGAGCTCTCTGCTGCTTAGGCAAATTTTTATTTAGAGCCTCCGAGTATGTTTTTGTGTGTTTATGCGTTTGGTTTGCTGTCGTGGTAGGTCTATGTGAGACTGGAATTGTAGTGAGTGTGGTTTCCTTCTCCTCCTGACTGGTTATGCCAGTACTGAGTTGAGAGAGCTTAGCCTTCAGTTTGGCTATATGGTTGCATCTCTCACATGTGTTGGAATTTGTTGGGAGGACTAGAGGGTTGTCTGTGTACATGAGGCAGTTGTAACATTGCCTCAAGATTCCCAGATTCACCAGCTGGACCAGAGAGGAGATTGACAACTGACCTTTGGACATGCTAGAATAGTATTGGGAATTCCTTTATAATTGAAAAAAAGGCCAATGGGGAACAAGGTACTCAAGGGGAGTTTGTGAGGGTGTAGTGCTTTTAATTTTTTAGTGCTGACTTATATAATTGCTTTAGTGAGCAAGTGCCAGGCTTTAGAGTAGGAATACGGTGTTTATTATGAGAACTAGATCAGTTCTAAGGGAAAAAGTGAAGAGCAGACTTTGTGGAGCCGAGAATGGTTTAAACCCAATTAAGCGGAGCTGCCCGATGCTGCGCTATGCGCAAAATCGCGCAAAGCCGCACCAAAGCGGGTTTTATACAGGGGGACTTGAAAGAGCTAGAAATTGGCCCAAAACAGCCAATAGACTACCAGATTCTTGTGCTGGGAACACTCCTCCAGGTATAGATAGGCTGCTCTAAGCTCCCCACTGCCACTGGTGAACAAAGAAACCTCCCTTTATCCAAGAAAGGAAATGGGCAACACAGGAACTTTCCAAAAGTCCAGAATACAGCAAAGCCTGTATTTGGACTACTCTGGTTCAGGAAAGATTGGAAACAAGGATAATTATTTTGTTTTTTTTCTTTATTGCAACAAACAGCAGGAAAATGCAATAAATATGTAACACAGGCTAGTGCACTTGAGTGTGTAGCCTCAAAAGGTAAATGCAACAAACAGGACAGACTTTAAAAGTGCAGGTGCAAAAACAACTTTAAACAGTTTAAAACAGTTCAAGAAGCAGAAATACTTGCAGTTTAGCTAGATCGGACAGTCGCCCAGGTAGTAGCAGGAAAAAAAAAACACTTTTATCAGAATAGATAGATAGATGCAAATATATCAACTTTGAGATCACATTTCTGTACAGTAAGAGCAAATTCATTGAATATGAAAGTTGGCATAGTTTCACACACTATTTTTGATCAACTGCACTGGCCTTTTCACTTGCTGATGAAAGGCAACTTCAAGCTGAGGATATGGTTATCATTTATTTATATGTTGATGAAGATTTAGGAATCCATTTCTAGTACTGTTGGAGATGCAGAGATACAGGAGATCCATGACTATAAGCCACAGAAAAATGAAATAGAGAATTGTGCCACTCTTGTTAGCTCGGGGAAGATAGGCCTCTGATCTATTTGGTTAGGAACTTCTGTGGTCTTTCTAATCATTTGATATGTTTAAGGAGATGTATCTCAAAGATGATGTTGTACTCAACAACTGGATTAATCAATATTGATTATAAGGGAGTGATTGTCTCTTTAGACCTTGATAAAATTCCTTTGACCATTAACCAGACTAAATAAAAGGATTTACTGATGGTCAGAAGAGAGGCAATGATCAACTCAAGTAACTAGGTCCCTAACTTTATTTTCATTTTGTTGAAGTGTTTTGTACAAATTGTATGTGAGGAGAGGTGATGTACCAATGCAATGATATTATACTTTTTAGCATTTAGTCTAAGCCCATTTGAGTACATTAAGTATATATTTATGTGAGTTAATTTTGGAAGATTTAGATGTAATAGGGTGACAACAACAGAATCCACTTTGCAACCACCTGCAAACTTTGTTAGCCAGGAGCCTTGACTCACTGCTTAGAGGTCTAAGAAGTCAATACTAAATAGGTAAGGCCTCAGCACCAAGTACTGAGGGACTCTACTGGTCCCTTTTATGCATTTGCTTGATGCACCAGCAGCTCACACTGTGTGGGTGATATCTTTCATCTAGCTGATATCCCCATTACTATATATGTATTGATTTTTAAAGCATTTACCCTTTGCATGATGCCAGCATTGAAAAAAGTGCCAAAGGCCTTAGCCATGTCAAGCTACATCATGTGCACTGCATGACAAACATCTACAGCCTCTGCAACCCTTTTGAAGAAATGTATCCAAATACATTTACTGGACCTGCCCTTCATAAAACTAAACTGTTGGCAGTTAAGTCTAACAAAATTCTTGATAACACACTTTATGATGTCGATTATAATATGTTTCATTGTGCATTATTTATATATTATAGTTTCAAATTGTTTATAAGTAAACATTAAACAAAAACAGATGTCTAGGCCTAGTGGCAAGATATGTTATTCTTTGAAAGTCCCAGGTCCACAATAAGAAATTAACCAATATCCAATGAGCCGCAAACTGGTGAAATCAAACTCATTGATCAAAACACCAGTCAACCCTTTATAAAAAAGTGCCCACCTACCACACACACACACACACACACACACACACACATACACACACACACACACACACACACACACACACACACACACACACACACACACACACATATATATGTATATACCCATATATATATATATATATATATATATATATATATGAGTCTACTTATATATATATATATATATATATATATATATATATATATATATGGGTCTACTTCAGTTGACCTAACTTCCATTTGCCTGACATTCATTTGACTGAGCCAAAATCACCTAAACTTCACTGCACCTAAATTTCACTTCACCTAAAACTCATTTCACTGACAATAAGTACTGGCAGTGTGTAGAGCACTGTCAGGCAACTAAAAGGTGTATGTCCTTTTCCCCACTGTAGTGCGACCCTGGAGTTAGAATATATAGCTAGGCGGGTGTGGGGGCATAGCCCCCCACCTAGTTTGATTTTATAATCTCTGGTTTACTTTTATATTGTTCAGCAAAACCAAACTACGTGGGGGGCTGTGCCCCTCACACCTCCTAACTATATATTCTAACTCCAGGGTTGCCCTACAGTGGGGAAAAGTACATATACTTTTTACTTGCCTTACAGTGCTCTACACACTGCCAATATGAACTAAAAAAAACAGAGTCTTAGAGGTGTAAGCAACTACAAAGTTGATAAAATAAATGTGTGTGCATTTATTATTGTTGTAAATTCCAGTTCTGGGTCAGCTGTACAGTTTTACTATTGATGAGACAAACTTGCTTGCAGATTGTGATAAATCTACATAGCTGTTTGATGGAAACAGGGTGTGACTTTAGTACAGCTGTGGCAGAAAATGGGTCTTGGACTAGCCAATCAACCCAGTTAATCAAGGAAGTATGCATGCAAGTAAACAAAAAAAATGTTGATATGAAAAGATTAGTGAAAACAGGAAGGCAATAAAAGAGTAGAGAGGAATGGGAGGGTGGATCTGATCAATAAGGCAAAGGTAGCAGTTAGAGAATGTTTAGGTGAGATGGAAAACAGGAAGAATGGGAGAGGATGAAGAAACATAGGGACTGGTTGAAGTTAGGCTTGCTAAATGGCTGTACATACTCTTTGGAGGGGTAAGGACCTATGTGCAGGTGAAAACCAAAGAATGGTGACTTCAGATAAGGAACAATCCTCAGGGAGTGAGAGGGTGGGTGATAATAACAGGACTGAAACTTACTTGGTGAAGAAGTTAAACATGCTAATAGCAGTGTGCAATATAGGGGCAACACACATAATAAAAAAAAAAGAAAATGCAATAGAAAATAGGCAGGTATGTAGGGGATAAGACATAGCAACAAGAAGCAAAATTAAACATTATGGACGGGGGTAATGCTTATCAAAGACTATACAAAAAGTGAGTATTACCACAGTGCAGAGAACCGAAAAGATGAGTTGTAATACCAGTAAGGAGATGATTGCAGGTGGCCACAGCAGAAGGTGAAGAAAAGCAAGGAGGGAAGATCAATAATGGGGGGGGGGGTGAATCGGTGGTAGCAGGTTGATAATAGGGAATACATGCTCACCAAGTAAGGATAACAAGAACTCTTTTGATAAATTCTTTAACTGGTTGTAACAGAGAAATTTGAGATTGAGATAATGATTGTTGGGGGAATCAAATAAATTATAGACCAACACGTGACAGGATATCTGGGAAGCGATACCAACAATGAAAGATAGGGACAATTTAAGTGAAAACAGGGAAAAGAAGCTGTTAGATATTTGTAGGAAGAAAACAGTTTGCACTTACTAGAAACTTTCATAGAAGCAAATAGAGTGGATCATGTTTTAGATAAGTAATGTGATAAATCAAATAATGGGAACAAATATAAAAGAAAGTATTTCTCAGACATGCAGCAGAAGGTTGCAGATGAGCAAGTAATAGATGGAGAGAAAAATAAGCAAAGGTGAACATATGATGGATAATAAAACAAACAGTAAGGGAGAATTAGAGGGACAGAGGTAAACTTGGAAAGACACAATGAGATGTTATGAATGCAAACATTAAAGGAAAAATAAAGAGCACATTCGGTCAAAGCAGGAGGGTGACAAAAGTATTGTAAGTGTTGGAAAAGAAACTGAAGGATTTGTAGAAAAAACAAGAAGGTGTGGTGGAGGAACGAATTAGTATAAAGGACCAAAGACAGAGGAGAGAACAGTGACAGTGAATTGAGACAGATTGCTAGTACAGGAAGGAATATTGGTAGCAAATAGGGGAATCAATAAGTAAGGGTCTTGCATACAGATTTATGGTGGAAAGAAAGTGGAATCTAGACAAAGTTAACAGGACAGCAGGAGACATAGTGGAGGGCAGCACAAAGATTACAGACACATTCAAAGTCTTCTACTAATAACTAAAAACAGTCAAGATGTCAGCTGTGAGATATTAGACTTGCCAAAACAAGAGCAGAAAGTATAAGCTGAGAAACAAGGCAAAGGAAACCTAAATGCAGAGATAGCAGTGGAAAACACCTATTGATCAATCTAGCAAATGAAAGAGAGGAAGATGGGGCTAGACGGGCCCTGTTAATAATACAAATGAGGAAAACGTCAGGAAGGTGCTGTCTAATGAATTCAAATGAACATGATAATCAGGGATCATATCTGGGGTTATGAAAAAAATTATAAACCATCTGAAGGATGGGAAGTCAGGGGGTGTGAGAAGTCATAGGCTGATATCCTTAATTACTGTGGGTGTAAAGATTTTGACTATGATTCTAACAGAAAGATTGGCTGTTAGGGTACAACAGGAGGGACACATTGAATTTGTGACAGGAAGGCAACATAGTGACAATTTGTGGGGACTGGCAGACATTAAGAAAGAATACTGAAAAAAGAGAGAACGGCAAAGGAGTGATCATGCTTTATGAGTCGCAGAATGCTTCTATCAACATGGTATGGAATATCTTGTAGGAGGTGATAGAACAGAGATGGATAGGTTAAAATTATTTATGACAGGTATTTTGGACAGCAAAAGTAGGAGTACAAGGCAATGCTACGATTATCACAAAGTCTCTTAATTTTATTAATTAAAGTGATAGCAATATAAATAAAGCAGGAGTTAAAACACAGAACAAAGAGAAGTTATAGAATCAAGATTCTTGACTTACACAAGTGGCTATCCTGATATTAGCAGATTTTAATATGGTTGAACAATAAATGCTGCTGATATTCAAATGATTTGAGAGGTTATTGGACCTGAGCTGTCACAAGGGATAAATAGTGCAATTCCGGATAGAGAAAGGGAAAGGAAGATATTAAGTTGGGAAGATAAGGGAATGTGAATAGCCACAAACTTAGTTTTGCCATTGGGATTAACAGTGGATAAAATATGAGGTAAATTAAGTTCAGGGTAGAGAAGATGTTCGCCAGAGAGGTTGAAAAACATTCACAGTATCGCAGAAAGGGAATACAGTAAGAATGATGAAGGACTCTGGCATATTTTGAATTCTGTGGCATCTGCTAATAAGTCTAGTAGGCAAGATTATATTAGAAATTCAGGAAAAGATAGAAAATTGGGTAGGAAAAGGGAAATTTGGCCTAGAAAAGCATGGCCAAAAATAAACAGAGGGCAACTAGAAGGTAAGGGTAAGTGGGGGATTCCATGCTTTCCTATATAGGCAATGATTATGAATGGAAGTGAACAGTTTTGACACAAATTAGAGTGAAGAGATTAAGTCATAGAACAGAGGGCAAAAGTAGTGCAGTAGTATGAAGCAAGAGCAGGAAATGGGAAAAGAGGCACAGGGGCAAAGTTGAGAAAAGAGATACAGTGGGATACTTTTAGGATTGATGCAAAAAGGGGGTTGGGATGGACAGATTTAGAATATGGTATTGAGGAAGGCAGAAAAAAGTCTCAGGTGAAAAAATGGCTGGGGTAGAATAACTAGGAAGGTATATATGGAGAGATGGCAAAAGCTATAGGCTGTTGAAAGACAAGAATTTGTTGGCAAAGTTAGGAAATGAGCAGGAAGTATTTAACATGGAGCAATTATTGCAACAGTTCTGACTGCTGAGTATAGAATGAATACGTTATACATTGCTAAGCGCACATGGTTGAAAGAAACAGCAAGAAAGAAGACACAAGAAAGAAAACACATTGCACAAAACTAGAAGGGATCTATGGGGTGGGATACAAAAATGATGATGAGGTAAGATATATGAAAACCTCATATAAAGGGAAAGTAAATGAGTACAAAAACATACAATTGGGAGCCGAAGGGAGGGTTGAAAATGAGCAAAAAGAGAATGGGAAACTGGAAAGTTACAAAAAAAAGTAAATGGCATTTTGTGGCTTGGGTAAACATCTACGGATTATATCCCATTGATAAATGACATCTAAAGGTTTGAAAGATGGAAGAAAAGAAAACAGTAAGTGCTAGAGATCAGACCAGAATAATGCAAGAGAGAGAGAGACGTTCTGCTAGCATGAATGGGTAAGAGTGATGTGGAAGGAAGGTCAGGAAATTTTGAAAGTAATTTTTCAAAATGGGGAACCTACAGGCAAGAGTTTACATTCACTTGATAATATCTAAAGGGCTTGACTAAGTGTAGAACAACTAGATGTGCAGAAGATGCCATCATTATAATGTAAAAATGCAGTTGTGAAAACTGAAAATGGAATGTACTCCTATCTAAAGAAGCCTTGCGCCACAAATTCTTTTTGATCACACAGAGAGGGCTAAGAGCTGCAAATGTGAAAGGGAAGAATAATCCAGAATAAACTTGTTGCGAGAAACAGCGGCTAGCAGAAGAAAGGAATATGGGACTGGGAACAGAGAATGGCAAGAAGAGATGAGTGCAATACAGGAAAGAGAGGTGCATGTGAAGAAAGGCTGGAGAGTGGAGTATTGTAGACAGTTATGTAAAACATTGACCAATGGTAAAGCATTGGTGGACCTTAGACAGTATCTACCTGCTGCAGAAATGCATGCAAAAATATATGGTGCATAAATGGCCCTAATTAAAAATGGTTAATTTTGAATTAAAGTTCATTGTACGTATCTTATACTACATATCTACTGACCTATGCCCTGCCACTGAATTCTATTTCACATGTGATTGCAAGTATTCTCATCCACACAGATTTTAGTAATATGACTAAAGATATTGCAAGTTACAGTTTAATAGCTGTGGCTGTAACAGATCTAAACAAATATGGCAGAAAATTATAGATAATTCTAGTGACAACATTAGGATTATTGCATACTACTCGTCTATGTAGTATTTAGGAAAAAAAGTAGCAGCAGGGACCAAGTACTAGTCAGAACACAATTTGTAGATACTGGAAATAAGTTATTTATCTGTTTATTTGTTTTTTTTATTTTGTTTTTTGTTTGTTATGTTTGTTAACTGGAAAACTGGACTAGTCCTTTTCAGTAGATGCAAATAGCCTGACATGAACAAAACGGCATAATGCATATATAAATACAAGTAGGCAAACAGAAACCATAACAGATACTCATTGAAAACAAGTGGGGTGTCCAAATAATAAACAACAGTACTTGAGAAAACCATGATAAACTATATTATTCTACAATACAGTAGTTCTGAACTGTGTTTATACTTAAGATCATCAGGAACTGGAACCACATGGTACAGTAATAAAAACTATAACCTTGAGTTCCTCTCAGTTGCTTTAGCAATTGACATTTATATGTTGATACACTTGAAAAAATGGAAATAACTGGTTTGGCACAGCTTTACATTCAATTATTCCAGCCTGACCATATATTGTACTGTTTTGAGCTATATTGAATAACATTTTGTGAATAATAAGGAACCATTTTTGAGTGAATTATTTTGTGCTATAGATGAGCAATGGAAGCATTAAATTAAAGAACTTACTGACTGAAAAATAATTGTTGTATCTATTCTTGTATAGTCAGCAAACCTAGCAAATGTTGAGTCATCCAGTGGTATTCACAGCTGGTGGGTAGCATTATGAAGCTATATTTATTTTGAAGTTTCTATATAACAGTGTTCTTAAAAAAGAAATCATATGTAAAAAAATGAAGACTATGCTTTAGTTGTGAAATGATGACATTTTTTATCAATGGAGCTATGGATCTAAGGAACGAGGAGTAGTTTTTTTCATGAATAAATAGTAGATGAATGGCTTTGTTTCTCAAAACCAAATAGTTACCCAAGTATTTCAATTAATTTCAGGTGATTACCCATTAGCCTGCAAAGACAGATTGTTTAAACTAATCAATGAACACGAAGGTGAGCTACATTCATCCACAGACAACCCAACACCAACCCAGCAATTGTAGACACTTTGCTATGTATACCTTATCTGATTGTGATAAAGATAATACTTGTCAGCCTCTTTGAGCAAGAATCAGAGTGAAGCCAAAGAGTAATTATAGACAAAGGTCAAAGACAGGAACAGACTTTAATAATTATTGCTGTTAAATGCTCAGAGGATTTATAGCATAAAAGTATTTGGTTTAACATGCGTTTTCTGAAAGATGTAAAGAAGAAATATAAATTTCTATCATTGCATAATGACTGCTATCATCATTGCCTTCCCAGAAAACTGCACATTTTATCAAGAAAAATCTAAAGCTATGAGGCAAAATTAGGGGCATTTGGCAAACTCAGGGACAGTTGAGAGATAAGTAATTTCAGCTTTATTTCACTTAACAAACAGTCATCCATCTTATTTCAAGAGCACATGCACATTAATTCTGTGAAGCCATGCCATTAACTGTGTAAAGCAGAAGAGCTAGGTTCCTTTCAACTACAATCACCCACTCCGGAAGCAGTTACAGCCACTTTGTTATGTAAACCTAATCTGACTATAACAGAAAATAATGCTTCTCAGCATCTTAGCACAGGAATCAGGAGCAATACCAAAAATAATGAAGAGCAAAGACCCGCAAATAGAGAAAGATTTTAAATACTGCTTTTATATACTTAGAAAGTTGCTTGAATAAACAATTTATACATTGCTCTACATTTACTGAAGGCTATAAAGTCTGAAACCTGCATATTTACTATTATTTAATGTTTCAGTGAGTTGCAGGAAAACTACAAATTAATGAGAAACAGACCAAAATAAGGCAAAGTCAGAGACATTCTGTCAAATCATGGACAGCTTCAACTAAAGGATAAGTATTTCAACTTATTTCATTCAAACGCATACAAGTCCTGAATAGCCAGACTGCAAGTTGAGCAAACAACAAGAAGGCAATGTGCTTTCATTCACAGCTATTGCTTGCTCCATTTAATGACTGCCAGAATGCACAAATTTTACAGACTAAAATATGTGACAAAGCCAGAGACATTCTGCAAAATCAGGAAAAGATTTAATTTTGTTTCACACAAACAGTACCACAAGAGTAAATATTCCAACATATTCCATACAAATCCACAATACTCCTGTAAAGTCAGACTTTTAACGGAGCAAATGACATGAGGCAAATTATTTTTTACCATAGTCACTAATGCACTCTGCTATTTACTGACTGTAATGATTCTCAGCTAGAAACTTTACCATGACAGACTTTTTTTGTGACAGATATTTTTGGCACATCAAACACTTGTGCTTCTCCTAAGTTGAATGAAAATTATTCAGGAGGGTACAAACTTTGATGTATGGATCCACAGTGATTTGCTAATAAACCATACATTTTATTTATTTACTTAACATTTGTTTACCAGGAAAGTCTGACTTGGAACAAAACCAGTTTTCAGCAGAGGCCTGGGGAGAAATGGTCTAAATACATGTCTTTGTAATGTGGGAGAAAGCCGGAGCACCCAGAAGAAACCAACACAGATGCAGGGGTGACATGCAGATTCCACACAGAAGGCACCCCAGCTGAGAATCAAACTGCAGAACCTCTTGCTGTGAGGTGACAATGTGACTGCTACACCACTTCACTGTCCATCATTTTATGACATGCAAACCAAAATCATGAGGCAAAGTTAGGCAAACAGCGGCAACTAGGGGCAGACAAAAAATACAGGGCAAAGGCAAGGACATTCTTCAAAATCAGGAACATTTCTAGTCTGTTGCACAAAAAAGTAGACAAAATGCAATTTTTCTCAATTTGTTTCATATAAATGTGCAGGAACGTTTAATGCCACATTTCAAACTGATCTAATAAAGATGGAAATACATTTTTATCTAGAAACCCTCCTTTATATGGTTGCCTGTAAATGTATTAAAAAAATACTTGCCTCCCATTACCACAGCCTTCTGTTATCTTTCATACTGGTAATCCACAACTACATTTATCCACAGTATACTATTTTGTATTCATGAGCTATTTGTTTCTGAAACTATTTAGATAGGATCACTGTATGAGTTTATTTTATACTTTTAAGTAAAGGAATGTTTCTTATGTTAAAGAATAAATAAATAAACAAATAAATAAAGCACCCAGGCTGAAGACCATCACCAGCCCTTGATGCACATGTACAAATGAAAGGAACTGCAAGTATATAAAGGTACACACTTGAGGTGTCTTGTCATTTAGCTTTTTTTAAATATAAAAGTGTTTCCTGTTCTCTTGCTATGTTCAGCACATAAGCTAACTAAAATGAGTCAGCAGTGCTGAATTTATTTACTTTGCTAACCCTACTCCCCCCAAACTCCCCAAAGCTGCAGGCGCTAGGTGACTGCCAGATCTCCTTTATTATAATCTGCTGCTCTCTCTAATTCCTGTAAGGCACTCTCTTTTTCTGATTGCTACAAGAAGTTTAATGCTCAGTAACACAGTGCAGTTGGAGCACTATTCGGTATATTATTGCAATGGAGTTATGACAGTTGTTTTTCAGTGCTGTACACCTCATAGTCAGATGCATGACTATTCTTGTTACTCTGCAGAGCACGCAATGTGTGACTGCACTGTGAATATTTACCAGTCCCTGCCAGAAATTTACCATGACAGATTCTGTCATTTTTGAAGGATGTTTTTGGGCATAACAAACACAAGTGTGGCTCCTAAGCTGCATGCCAGGGCCTCAGGAAGCTACAAAACGTCATGCATGAATTTGGTAATAGTTGTAGATGGCATTTCCTTCCTTCTTCTCTTCTCACACTTTATATTGTCATATTATTACCTTGCAGCGGTCAGTTTTCTTTTGTGGATTTCTTCTTGAAAGATAGAGTTTGTTTTAATGTAACCTTCATTTGAAGTCTATTTCTGTGCCAAGTTTTGTATGGACCATTTACGGATAGATCAGCATCCGACAATGTCTGTCAATGGACATCAATTTCTTTTAATTGGACTTCTTTGTTCCTCTTTTGGGATTTTGTAAAGACCTGAGGATTCTGTATTTGCCAAAAAATCTTCTTGACCAGTTTGTTATCCAACTTCTTAATGGATTCAAAGTGATCATCCTCACCTGTATATACATTTTCTTTTCACCAGATCATGGGAAATGTAAAATTCCTATGCATGTATTTAACTTTAGGTAAGAATTTAAAAATATAGAATCCAAAAGTTTTAGCAGAACGCTTCATAAGTATTCTGTGTTCAAGTCAGGTTGGCAAAATGTTATCTGTGGTAGAAATTTAACTTTAACATCTATTTCTTTAGTGATGAGCTTTTAGCAAACTTTGGCTATAGTTAGAATCCATATAATATTTTAACCTGCTTAATGTTTTGTAAATATATTTGTAGTTCTGGCCTTTCCTACTTTGTCTTAATAATGTATCTGATGTTTAAGAGCATTCTCTACTTGAATCATACTTCTTAACAGTAGGGCATGTTGTAGAAATAGGATGAATTGTACAATCATTGTTTCATATAAATCTTGTAATGTGTACCTACATTTGTTTATTGCAGTGAGAAGATGTGCTCTGGTGTCTCGAGAATTAGTTGTAGCATGGTAACAAATCAAATGTACTTTAAGTAATAATACAGCACTGAATATAAAATAAATTAAAATGGACAGAATTTAATTAATTGATTCATTTTCCAATATTTACTTTATTTCATTCATGGTCATGGGGAGCGGTAGTCAAGAGTCATGCAGCAGAGAATCAGTTCTGAATTAAATGACAGTCCTTTCTGGAATGTACACGCACACTGTAGGCACACTTAAAGGCAATTTAGATGCTTGGCAATTCATCTATCAGCACATCTTTAAGATGTGGTAGAATACCATTGTGGACATAGGAAGGCTTCCACATTAATGGCCGGTTTCATCAACAAATTATTTATATAGTACATAGCAGTGAAAGCATTTTAATTCTATTTTTTAATATGTACCATTTTCCCAAACCTCTATAACCTACATAAACATGAATAATAATCATTGCATAGAGCTCTGTGTTGATTGCACTATGATAAGAACAAAGATGCAGTGAAAACATCCATACAGTTACTTTTCCTTTTGTTTTAATTAAAGGCATTTTCAAGCTATAAAATTGTTACTACAGCTCATTTTAAATTTTGTGTTTCATCATGTTTTGTTCTTTTTTTATTTGTTTTAAATATTGTAAGATATTCTTGCCAGATCCATTAATTACCCTGCTTGACACAGAGGAGAGAATAGAATGTTTCTCATGGACTGATTGTGTGTAACATAACATTTCAAAATTCTAAGTCCTGATGGAAAGATTGATAATTTCTCAGTATTCTTTATATACAAAGACATTTCCAACATTTTAAGGCATGGCCCAAGGCAAGATACAGAAATTGTTACCACAATGTGCAGTGTAAAACAGCACAAATAACACAGATAGCAACAGTGCACAATATGTCAGAAATTCAGAGATATGGCTGGAGTTCCCATGCAAACTGGAATAAGTGGTATAACTTGTTCATAGCTTCATACAGTCTATTGATAAAGGGACCAGCACAATGGGTGTACATGCCATGTGTGGCATTCTGTTATGTAACTGTAAATGTATGTGTGTCATTTGTGTATAGTAGAAGGTTATCTTTTTCTTGTCCTTCTGCCTATTAACAACATGAAAACACTTTTGCATTCCTCTCCTCTTACAATGTGGTGCTGTGCCTAACCTGATGTTCAGGAAACATTGTGTTTTTTGTGTCCTGTACTTCCCTAGGTGACATATGCCTTTGGTCTACAGTACCATGATAATGCCATGAAATTGTTCTGTGTTTCCAGTCACTCATGCCAAAGGTCTTGATTGAACTATTGTGGCACATTTATCCACTTTCAGAAAGTGTACATGTAAAGTTATGTATTCCACACACTTTTGTGTGTAATTATTCTTGTTCAAAATCATGCACACACTTGATATCATATTAATATGGAGCTTGTAGTATGATGATTATGCTAATGAGTCAGTTTAACACCACTTCCTCTGAACTGCATCTGGAATGCAAGATGCTATGCAACCTAGCTAGTGCTGGCTATGATCAGTGCAGCCCTATGGAAATATGTGACCTATATGCTCTTCATGCACACAGCTTGTGTGACATGTAGTGACATAGCACAGTGCTACAAAGGTCAGGGAACACAACATGGCTGCACTGCATTTTGCATCATATTATGCATACATGTGGGTCTGTACTGATGACTCTATAATTTTGCTCAAAAGTTAAACCTGTGTCATAGGCATGGCTTTCTCAGTTACAGAGTGTTGCAGCACCCTCTGCATGATGTGCCAATAGCGCAAGTTATTCTTGTGTGCCTGCATGGGTCTTCACTGAGCACCTGTGAGGTGGTATGATGCTTTCTTGTACAAAATGTGCGACTGGCATTATCTTTCCAGAATGGTGACTGATGCTGATGTCATCTTCCATTCTGATGAGCAGTGCTGACATTGCTACAGTGATCTGAAGTGGCATGCCCTGACAGCTTCATAAGTGGGAGGCAGTGGTTAGGGAAAGACAGATGGACATGTATTGTAAGCATCTATTTTTTCCTCCTCTTATTGTACCACCTGGTGTACCTCTGTACTGAAGTGTGCATGCTTTCTTATACAGTGGCTAAAAAGAGAGAGAGAGAGAGGGAGATGAAGATGTCAGAATGCCATAAGAGATGGGAGTGATTCTCTCAGCAGTGGGGGTGCACATGCCATGCGTGGTACTCTACTGTGGAACTGCAAATGTATGTGTGTCATACATATTAGTGTGATCACTTTTCTTCTCCTTCTGCACGTGCAGTTTTATTAAAGGTCATGAAGTGGTGGTTGCATGACCCAGCTGATTCTTCTTACATCAGGTCAGAAGATGCTGACAGGTGTATCTCTTTGCAGGTGGTAGGGTATACCTTGCTGAAAGTTACCAGAAATGACTGATGGGGGTCTCTATGATCACTTTTCAGCAGTGGAATATATGGTATTCTTCAAAAAGTGGCCAATAGGGCTCTCCCATCATCTCCTGGTGTTGGATGTAGAGGCTGGTGTTGCCATGTCCTCTGTCTCTGTCAACTAGATGACCACTTCAGCACTTTGATGAGCCTGCTGGCATTGCTTGTTAAGTTGTGTAACTATCAGACCCTACCCACCAGAGTTTCATGCTGCCCACATCATCAGTCATAGAGGTGAATGATGGCTGTGATTTGCCATTTGAGTCAGCCAACCATCTGTCCATGATGCGGCCCTTTCACCATTTAGAGAGAGATTCTTCCATCTTGAATCATTCACCACAACTTGCTCATTGTACAAAACTCCTCTTTTCCATTGGTCCACACTCTGCATGTGACCATCCACTGTAATCTCAACCTTTTGCACGTATATCTCACCATCTGTGTCTTCATTTTACATTTGTTAGACTGTTCCTGCTTGCATCCCTTTTCTGTAGTTCCCTTCCCCAAACATCTTCTATACTTACTTCACAACCCTTCTTTATATATCAAAATGGACATCTCTGCTCCACAACAGAGATTGCACTTATACTCTATGACCTCATCATACCTTAGGAGTGTCCTTGTGTTCTTTCCTCTGCTTCATACTTTCCCATTTGTGGTTTATATGTGTCCTCATATACAGATGGCTGTCTGGATGGAGAGTTATGTGACTTTTCACCAGACACATGAACTGTGCCCTGCTAGCCTATCTTGCCACAATGATTAACAGTACTCATACACTCTGCCAGTCTAGCTCTTTTATTACTAATATAGCAGCTCTGTTTTACTAAACTATCCCTTATTTCTGGCCTATACCAGCCATAATACATATTTTATCAACTTTGGATCACATCATGTTGCCTACTTCATTCCATATAGCTCTGCGTAGGTGTGCAGGACATTGTCTGTGTATCTCAGCCTTTGTCCATATTTTTGAATGGGAGGCAAGGCAGCATTCTTTGTTGCTTACAGTTTGGTAAACTGAATCATCATCATATACCATAACCTGAAGGACTAAAGGAAAATCAGTACTACACAATCTCAAGAAAAATTAACTATAGCATAGCCATTAACTCTGAATAGGGCTTTCCATGACTATGTTTAACAATGCTAAATTTTATCTTACTGTGTTTAATGATGATGACGTTCAAGCTTTCTTGTTGTGCAGATATGTTTTAAGCAATGTTTATTACTTTGTTTCACCTGGAATAGTTCATGTAAATAGCATATGGTAACTTCTAAATGACTAATTGTACATCATACTTTGCCACTATATCTGAGTGGTGTCTGAAAAGGGTAAGAGGATCATCCCACCTTCCCAGTTATCAATATTAAATAAATAAATGCATACATACATACACTTTTTCCTCCATCTTAGGTGTAGTTTTTGTCCAGAGGCTTCTTCCAATGAGCTCAAACACACAAACTCTTTTTCTTTGTCACACACCACACAGACATATACACACACACACACACACACACACACACACACACACGCACACACACACACACACACACACACACACACACACACACACACACACACACACACACACACACAGATCTGTATATGCACACATGGGCATATACATATACACATCTATACTTAATTACATACGTATATACAGACCTGTATATGCACTCACACACACACACATACATGCACACACATGCAAGCACACACACATGCATGTGCACACACGTGCGTGCATGGGAACCAAAAAAATGTTCTTGTAGTCCACTTATCCATAAGTTAAAATGTGTTATCGTTACCACAGAAAACATAATAAAAACTAAAAATCAAACAACTTCTGCTTCAAATGGCAGCACAAAGGAGGCTTCAATATAATTTGAGTGCTTATATTCATTATTATTATAATAACTTCTTCAGAAAAAAAAAATATGTATTATACCTAAATTTAAAACTTTTGTCACTTAGTGACATGATTAAAGGAAACCAATAAACACATCATAATCATTTACCTAAAATGGTATTCTTAAAAACACTGCCATATAATATATAAATGTATAAATGTAAAAAATGTTTGTAAAAAGAGCAACTGATAAAGTAAAATGAATCAAATAAGACTACTTGTGAAGTTCTCCAAAGCAAACTATGAATCCAAATTAGCTTCCTCAACTTAGACACCCATAAGGTATTATTTAGTTTCATCTGTAACCTAAAAGGAAAGGCCTAGATTTGTCCCAAATTGGTAGTTTATGATATCACATATATTGAGCCTGTGGGCATAGGTAACCTATTAACCAACAGGTTTTTTGAAAACTTCACTCCCCTGCCCCTGCCACATGTACCTCATGACATCCCTACCACCTGTCTCCTACCTTGTATCTCTAAAGAGCATGTTGTAAACACCCTCTCTAAGACCAAACATACAGCATCTATGGGACCTGATAACATCCCAGGCTGCTTCCTACATGAGCTCCAACAAGAATTAGCAACACCACTGGGTACTCTTTTCAATCATAGTCTAAGCACCGGCTTCATCCCAGCTGAATAGAAAACAGCCACAGTTATTCTCTTGCACAAAGGAGGTGCTTCCATTGACCTCGGGAACTACAGACCTATTAGCCTAACTAGTCTTATCTGCAAGGCCATGGAGCAAATCATCATGGACCTTATCCATAAAGACATAGGTAATCTCCAGACACTTGACCCTACTCAGTTTGGATTTGTCAAAGGGAGGTCATGCTTGTTAGGTTCATAGGTTCATAGGTAGGTACTAGGGTATCTGCCCAAAGGCATTTAAAAGCATAGCTGGAATGTGTCGGCTTTTGTCACCCCCTTAGATTAGTTCCCTGTGCCTCTGTCCAGCAGAGCCACTGAAGTGATCTCCGGGGTAAACTTCATCCACTCGTCAAGGTTTCTCTTGAAGAGTGTTAGTGAGGAGCTCTGCCTAATGTAGATTGGAATCTTGTTCCAGAGCATGAGAAGTCTCTGGGACAGGAATCTATCCCTCCAGCACGTCTGATTTATTGTTGTGGTGAGGTTTAGATCCCTAGAGCATGTGGCTTGAGGGGATATGGTTTTCTTTAATGGAGCATGTCCATCAATTCTGGGTTGGACATGGCCTTGTATATCAGGCAGAGATCACCTCTGAGTAGGCAGTATGCAACTGAGTACAGCTGGAGTTTCTTCAGTTGAGCTGCATAGGGCATCTGTTTGAGGCCAGTGATCCTCTTGGTGAGGTACTTCTTTGGTCTTTCCAACTGTTGCAGGTGTCTTGTAAGGTACATCTCAAATGGGACGTTGTACTCTATGATGGGTCTGATGAGTGATGCCACAATGACCTCTTTTGATCTGGATGCAAATGCTTTTGTGATTAGGTGGGCCACATAGAAGGATTTTCTAACCACTTTGGCAATGTGATTATCAAAGGAAATATTGCTATCTACTTTGGTCCCCAGAGCCTTTATTTTGTCTTCCATATTTAGGGGGCTACCACCTATGTGGTAATTTGTGGGTATTTAGTTTTTTCCAAAGGGGATGACTATGCCCTTTTTGGCATTTAGCTTGAGGCCATGGTTTTGGCACCAGGTATCTGTCTCAATGAGACCTTTTTGGAGGATGTCTGTGTCAGCTGGAGAGTCAACTATAGCCCCTAGTTTGCAGTCATCTGCGAACTTGGTCAGCCATAGTCCTCCTATGCTTGCCTGTACCTCTGAAAAGTATATGCCGAACAGGAGGGGTCCTAGGACTGAGCTCTGGGGAACGCCACTTGTAACTGGTTTAGAATCAGACCTAGCTCTCGCAACTCTTACCATGTGGGTTCTGTCTGTGAGCCAGTTGGCATCCCATCTCATGATGTAGGGTTTTATGTTCAGGCTGATGAACGTGTCTATAATACCAGAATGGGGAATGGTGTCAAAGGCCTTTGCATTGTCTAGGCTTTGTGGACCAGCTTTCCCTCGACTATAGCCTTGGTGACTGTCTCAAAGAAGTCCACCAGGTTTAGGAGGCAAAATTTGCCCTTAACAAAGCCAAACTGGGAAGGGTCCAGTGTTTGGAGGTTCCCAATGTCTCTGTTAATGAGATCCATGATGATGCTCTCCATAACCTTGCAGACCAAGCTAGTCAGGCTTATAGGGTGATAGTTCCTGGGGTCTGTTGTGGCTCAACCTTTGGGGAGCGGAATAGCCATTGCTGTGCACCACTCTATGGACATATAGCCTGTGGAGAGGCTGAGTTTGAACAGTGTGTTTAGGTGAAGGGTTAGTTCATCTTTGAGCTCATGTAGGATGCAGCCTGGGACACCATCTGGTCCCATTGATGCTGTGTTTTTGGCTTTGGAAAGGGCTGTTTTAACCTGAGTGTCTGTAATTTCAGGGGCACTACATTCTTCTGGTATGGTTATGGGCCCTTTTGGGGGTGAGAGGGGGTGAAGTTTGCACTGAACCTGTCTGCCAGGATGTTGGCATTATCAGTCAGTTCAGTGTATTTTGTGCCATTCTGTACTAACTCAGAGCAGATCTGGGAATTGCCACCTAGATTCTTGACATAGCTAAAGAATGCCTTGTGGTTATCTTTGGAGTTGTTGGTATTTTTTCTTTCAAAGCTAGCCTTGGATGATTTCATGAGGGATCGTAGTTTCTTGCTGATACTGATCAGAAATGTCTTCCCCTCTTGGGATTTTACTCTTTTCTGTACTAGTTTCCTCCTTCTATTGTATAACTTGTTTATGGCAGGGGTCCATCAGACTGGTTTCCTTTTTTTGGAGGAGTGAGTCTTGGTTTTGCTTGAGATAGCATGATCCATGCATTCTTGTAGGTGCCCATAGAGTGCATTAGTAAAGGATTTTGCAGCTTGGGCAGCGGTATCCTTTAGCATGGGGGATTTGAAAATGTCCTCCTCTGTCTTAAGTAACATGAAGTTTGCTTTTGAAAAGATTTTCACAGTGGTTTCTTTGACTAGGGGTGGGGATGGAATGTGGATATCCAGAGTGATTAGTTTATGGTCAGATCTAACCAGCAAGGAGATGACCTCCGGTGTGGAACACTGGTTGCCCATGTTGGTAATGACCAGGTCCAATATGTTGTCACCTCTGGTATGGGTGTTGACCAGTTGATCCAGGGCATTTGAGTTTATAAATTCTAGGAAATGTTGGGCAAGGGAGTTAGTACTTGAGTAGTTCTCCCAGTTAATATTTGGGTAATTGAAATCACCCAATATCAGGGTATTTGGTAGGACCTTTATGTTTCCAGAAATGCGGAATGAGGGTCTTGGGACATGGTGGATGATCTGTAGCAAGCTACAATTTGAATTGCAGTTCTGCCTGTTGTTAGTTGCACGTAGATGATCTCTGAAGCATCATGCTGTGCCACTAACCTGGAGTTGTGGGTATCCGTGATAAATATGGATACGCCCCCACCTTTTGTATTTCGGTCTGGATTTTGTGGCCGAAATGTCTGGTATGAGTTGTAGCATGGTAGTAGTGGGGTGCTCTCTGAAGCCTTAAACCAGGTTTCTGTTACTGCACATATATTTATTTTCTCCATACTCATACTGAGGTGTGCCTTGAGTACATGAATTTTGAGGTTTAGACTTCTGGCATTGAGTAGCATTACCCTCAGTTTTTTGTTACTTCTGCTATTTACGGTGGTGCGTTGTCTTTTGAGCCTTGCCTAAAAAAGGCACTATGGGGGTGGCAAGAGCCTTGGCCAGTATTCGAAAGCCTAAGGGTGACAGGTGCTAGCCATCTCTATCAAAGCAGTGTGGCTTATCGAGTATGTCATCCCAGGCTGACAAACACTGGATCCCCTTTGAATGACACCAGAACCTTAGCCAATTGTTGAAATTGGTGGACTTCTTTGAGACAGTCAGCAAGTCTCTGGATGAGGGGAAATCTGTGTATACAGCTTACTTAAACTTAGCCAAGGCTTTGACACTATCCCCCACTCAAGCATCATTGACAAACTCACCCAGCTATGTATTAACCCTTATATCGTTAGATGGGTCACTAACTGGCTCACTGATAGAATCCATATAGTCAAAATAGGGGAATCCACCTCTAGCATCAGACTTGTATCCAGTAGTGTTCCAGCGGGTTCAGTCATTGGATCTCTGCTGTTTGTAATCTATTTCTCTGAAGTACAAGCAAAAACTAAAGGTCTGTGGCTGGCAAAGTTTGCTGATGACTGCAAACTGGGAGCAGTCATAGAATCTCCAAAAGATGTCAACATCCTACACGACCATCTTACACAAACAAATGATTGGTTCCAAAGTCATTGCCTTAAACTCAATGCAGAAAAATGTATTATCACCCCTTTCAGTAAGAGTGATGTTCATGCTAACTACAACATCAATAGCAACACTCTAAGTACACACTACATGGTGAGAGACATGGGCACACAGGTTGACAGCAACCTTACCATTGATCACCATGTCTCCACAGTGGTAATAAGGCATTCTATATTGCTTATCTAAGTAAGGGTATTGCCTCCAGAAAAAAAAGTTATAACCTCCCTACACTCTTCCCTCATCAGGCCAATAATTGAGTGCAACACACCTTTTGGGATATACTTTTCCAAGCCCATGCAGCAATTGGAGAGACCACAAAGGTTCCTCAGAAGGCTAATTCAAGGTCTTCAGCATCTGTCCTATGTGGATCATCTGAGATCACTGTCACTTCATTCTGTTTCATACAGACTACTCAGAGGTGATCTCTGCCTTGCATAAAAGGCAATCTCTGACCATGCTTTATTTTAAATGCTGCATATCTGCAAATCAAATGGCACATGGATCACTCGCTCTATAGACCTTTACCTTTTATGTGACATTAATAGAACCTGCTGAAGGGACATATTTGTCTCCCAGGGGTTACCACACCTTTGGAACAGACTCCCACTTCATGTCAAACAGAGCACCTCATTGGTCCTCTTCAAACTCAGTCTGGATGATTGGATGAGTAACCATAAATTCACACTGGGGGTTCCACCTGTGTCTCTCTTGGACAGGGGCAATAGGTGCTGATCATGGAAATAAGGGTAGAACTTAGCTAGGCTTGTAAGGGCCATAGGGCCATCAGCCTAGTAACTTCCTATAATCCTATGAGTAAAGAATTAATAAACAAAGTACTCTGAGGCATACTAAAAGATGGAGATGGAATTCTCATGCTGACACATATATGCATGCATAAAACAGTTTCTGATAACTGTGTACACAGGTGTATGCAGTCTATATGCAGATTGCATTAGCCATGTAAAAATAATTCATTATAAAACAATGGAAAGAAGGGAAAGTGGAAGAAAAAAGAAAATTAGGTGGAGGGAGATAGGAAGGAAGGAAGAAAGAAAACTGATTTGTGATTAGCTACAGTGTTTAATCAGTGAATGCATGTTCTCATGACATCAATCAAGACTGTGCATACTGACAAAAATGTGTCCCTATAAGCGATATGTAAAGTGTATATTCTATATTTATATATCTGTATGTTTGCAATATAGTAAGTGAATATTCTGTGAGACAGAATCATCAGACATTCTATTGACCCCTGTAAGACCACTGTAAATACAGCCACGTGTAACATACCTGCATAAAGAAAACACAAGTGTTCTGTAATTAACAGACACAAACTTCGGTACCCAGATGTAGCTTACAATGTTTCAGTGAAATGCACACAGAGAGTAGCTACCCAGTACTTAGAAACAACAGATGAACTGAAATGTACATGCAGGCATTCATTATACCTGCACATTTATTGTCCTCAGTTTAGCCTGCATGATGGTGAGTCTCTCGTGACTGCATCTGAATATGTTTATGTTTTTATTATTTAAGAAAAATGTATCACAATATAGGATGATGACTAATAACTCATGTTTAAAAGGGAAACTGCAAGACTTACTTGTAGACAGATAACTCTAACATCTCTGAGGCCAAGTTTTGTGGTGTGCATCGGTTCATGACCATCTATTGATAAAAAGAGCAGTTCAATGTCAATGAGGAGAAGGGTGGTCTCATCTGTGTGACATGTCTAAATTGCTTCAATGTGTCTTGACTGCTGGCATGCATGGGATTATGTCTCTGCTTGCTAGAGATAATCTTGTACAGTGTGAACTACACCCCCTTGTAGAACTGATTCATTGTACAATAATTTCACACATTCTGATTCTTTATTTCTTCTTTTCCCTTAAGTGACAGAGCAGGCTTCTGCAGTGTCACACTGAGCATTATTATTCCGATAACATGAGATTATCTTGTCTCTGCCTCTCACCAGTCATCTTAAAAACAAAAAATGTCTATATATGTATATATATATAAAACTATAGCTATATCTATATCTCTAGCTATAGCTATATCTATAGCTACAAATATACATATATATGTAGAGTGAGAGATAGATAACACATTTTCAATACCCCACACTGCATTCTTCATAGGAATTTCTAAAAAGAAATTTGCTGACACAACCACAGCTTTTTCTATACATGTCAGAAAATATGGTCAGCATGCGGGCATAACAAATAAAAATCATTTATCATTGTCAGATGTAACACCTGTTCCCTGTAATAATGTGCACCAAGTTAACTTTGTGCAGAAATATTGGCAGTCTCACAATTTTCTCTTCTTATAAAAGGAAATACTAATGCCTGCTCATAAAGAAAAGTCAGTCACTCCCATGTTTTATGTTTAAAAGGCAACTCTTTCCCAGAAATATTCTACATCAACTAAACTTAGAATGGAAAGATTTACACAACATCATGAACAAATGTGCTGGAATCTGCACAATATACAAAAATATGTTTCTAGTGGTATATTAATAAAGGAATAATTTGCACATGACCAAACTATGCATGGCAAACTGTACCTACTCTGTACCACCAGGCAGTTTTAAAACACTCCTGAACATACCTCTCGACTACTTAGTACAATAAATCTGGACAAAGCACAACATAATAGGGGTGGGGATGGTCAGAGGCCCCAAAATAGGGACAGATTTTAAACATTGCTCTTATAAACTTAGAAAGCAGCTAGAATAACAGGATTTGTATTTGCATGCATTTACTGAAGGATATGTAGTCTAAAAATCAAATGAATGCCATTATTTAGTGACTTCAAACTTCAGATCATCCTAGTGATTTGCCAGGAAAAAAAAACAGATTTTATGAGGAACAGACTAAAAATATAAAGCAAAAATTAGGTCATTCTGCAAAAAATCTGGACAGTTGAGAGGTATGCTCCTCAAACAAACACGTTTGACAAGTATATGTATAGGTTGTATATTTTATTTCTTATCGTTTACAGCATCTAAATGCCCCATATATTAACTCCATAATTATCAACTACTTCTCTGCACTGAGTTTTACAGTAGTATATCATTTGTACTCAGCAAGTCTTATTTAAATATTAGAAACACATCCGTTTTTGTGTACATCTGGATGATTTGTGGATAGTGCAAAAAATGGTCACATAGGCTGAGAGACATTGATAGCAAGCATAAAAGTAGTGTTTGCATTGCAATGGCACAGTAATTAACTTTTGTAAATTTCTGCTTATTTAAGTTGCAGATAATATACAGGGAAGGAGCAGGGCTGGATAATGTAGAATGAAGGTGGGGAAAAGTATAACCAGTTTGCATTATATCAGGCAACATGATACAAACATTACTAAAATAAACTTTGTTGCATGTCCTCTGTGATATCCCCTCCTCTGGGCCAGTAATCAAGGAGCCTAAATCCTCACCACTGACACTGGAGAGGGAGGTTTACTTGGAACAAAAATAGATACACACAGTATTTCCAGATGCAGTTCTCTGCATCAAGCACAATTTCCCTTAAGAACAAACATGGAACACACTCAGTCCAGAGTGTGGGTTTCTCTCTTTCTCTCTCCAGGTCCCCAGTAAGAGTCCCGACTAGCACAGCTATAGAGATGAGTCCTCAGCCAAGTGTCCAAACCAAGTCCTCCACCACTCTCTCTGTGAAACCAGTGTTTTGAGTCCCTGCTCCAAGTAGCTCACACACACACACACACACACACACACACACACACACACACACACACACACACACTTGCCTACACACACACACACGCACACACGCACACAGACACACACACACACACACACACACACACACACACACACACACACACACACACACACTTTTTCAGATTTGATTTTCACACACACACACACACACACACACTCACACATGCACACAGACACACACATACACACACACACACACACACACACACACACACACACTTTTTCAGATTTGATTTTCACACACACACGCGCGCGCGGGCACCTGTGAAAGGCTGGCACCGCTTTACTAGCCATGCCCCCTTCTGCCCAGACTATAAGGTAGTTACACTGTCACTAGACACTCCAAAGCCAGTTACTCTAAGGCTTTTATAAGAGTATCCAATTATACTGAGAGAAATTAATATTAATGCAAATGATAGTGTTTGGTCAATGCAGTAAGGCTTTCAGGAGTGGCCACAAAGTCCCCAAATAGTTATAAGTACTCTCAAAGTCTAAAATATTCTTTAAAGGACCAGTCACAATGAAAAGTTTAAATATATTTAATAATAAATAATAAAAGAACATGAACATGCAGAGTATCTATTTATAATAAACACCAGAGTTTCAATCACAGGAAATATTAAAATACCCCAGATTAATAGATTCACACTGATACAGAAAAACAGTATTTAACTAATCTTACTATATTTTCTTGATTGATCTAAAGAATTACTATTTCCAGTTCACTTACTAGAGCAAGGCAAGATAAAGTAGGTGAGTGGTCTTCCTTCTTTGTCAGGTTCCAAAAATAGATTGCTCTGAGACTTCAGTCTCATCTAGTATTAAAACATAATTTTTGTCCTGGATTATAGAATGACATCACATACATCTGGTCATCTGACTTTGTTTCCCATACTACTCCCTTTTACTAGAAGCTGCCATTTAGCACATGCTGTATGTGTCAATAATGCATGGACATAGAGCTTTGTTAAGATCTGTTGCAGCTTCTGGAACCCATAAAACCATTTAAACACTTCCACCCTTCCAGGGTAGCAATTATTTCCCTGCTAGAGTCAATACAGCTGGATTCCTAGTCCATGTTTTCACAGACATTTTGTCTCTGGCTGCAATCAGAACTATAAAATACAATCTTTATGGCCTAAACTAACTAATTTAATTTCAAACTATTTTTCAAAGTTAGCTGGAGCTGAACTTACACTCTCCTCTTTCAGTATCCTCTGTTACAATGTTAAATTCAACAGTTATAATGCAGTCTGACATGCAGATGTATTTCTTTACTGTCCAGCAGGACACACTGTTGTTACTTTTTTAACACAAGCAGTTTTACAAATACATTTTAATCAAGCATCTGTACAAATCAGTTTGATATACAAATAACATATAATCCTTTACAAAACTCTAGATAGCTATGCTAGCATATGTTGCACATGCACTGCTCTACTTCACCTGCCATAGTTGCAATACCTCACATCATTACACCATCTAAGACAGCAAACCAAAAATATTTAGAGCTGTTTGCAGCCATTGAAAGCTGCATTCATCAGAGAGGGAGGAAGGAAGGAAGGAAAGAAGAAAGGAAGGAAAAATAGAGGAAGATGACACCGAGTCAGCTGCCTTCAAGGCAGTCTTCTGATACTGTCCTCTAAATATTCTTTACTCTTGACTATGACCTCTTTATGTTTCTGAGTTAGAGAAATTTCCACTGCATAGTGCATCCCTTAGATTCATGAAGCTTATGCCAGGTACAGGTATAGCGTCAGCGTTCTAGCACCTAATATGGCCGCTGAGCGATTCAGGTACAAGCTGTTTCCACGTGCACTACCTGTGTACGCTACGCCCGCACAACTCACAAGCCTTGTATGCTAATTACCCCATGTGCAGCAGTGTAGCATGCAAATGAAGGTATGTAGCAATTCAGGAAGTGGTGCAGGCGTAGTGTAAGCATGTAGAAATGTAAACCATAGAAAATGGTTTAAATTTTTGCAAACATAAAATCGGAGCCATGACAGCTGACCAAACACATGTATTATATTGTTAATATATGCCAATGGCTAAATATATAGCCATCGGCATAAAAAAAATGTACAAAATATAAAATTAACATTTAATATATATAGTCGCACTATCGCGATGTGGAAGCGCAGGGCAGCAGTGCGCAAAGAGGATCACAAGGAATATATAAAAATATAGAATAAAACCGCAATGAAACACATATCACAATTTCCCCGTAATAGTCAATGGCAGGCATGCTACACCATACTTATGGCACAAGCATTGCTAGGGGGCAGTGACAGTGTTATGCACAGTAACTAGGAATTAGTAGGCAATGCCATGCAAATGAGAGGAGTTATAGTGAATCGCAGATTCACCGCTAGTGTAAGAATGCACCTCACAGCGTAGCGGTATAACACTTTGTGCTGTTCCCTTGAGATAAAGATGACATCAAGAGAGGGGTGTGTCGCCATTGCCGTAAGCATATTGGAGCATTGCTAAACCGGTCTTCCCCTAGCTAGGCAAAGCTGCAGGATAGGGGTGTGTGGAAATGGCCATAGCTATGCTTAGCTGAGAGTACACAAGGTAACCGAGTATGCATGTGAACGGAGATGAAAACGTGCGTAAACCCGGTAAATGTGTATGCGCGTTGCGCACTGCATCTGAAACAGAAAGGATATAGGAAAGAAATAAGGAAATGCTGCAGCAGTGAAATTGGAGTACAAATAACTAATTAACACCTAGGAGCCTACAGTGGGCCATTGACAACAGATAACAAGGCTACAAGCAGCTACCTGCAGAACAGGAAAGGGGAGGGGCTGTACTGCAAAGAAAACAGTAAAGTGTCAAAGCAGAACAAAGCCGATTTGCAGTATATCAGCTACAAGGCACATTTTGCCATGACTGGGTAGGGAAAGTAAAAAATAAGAAAGACGGCAGGTGGATGCATGCCTGATAATGGGAGGGGATTCAGGTCTAAAAGTGAATTAAAGGGCAACAGATTAATCAAGGCAGGCAAGTACATCTCCACAGTAAAGGCCCCACACTTGCAGTACTCATTGCAAAACTCCTAATTAGGGCATGCTGCAGCTTGAATAGCTCATACACACCCTCTGACATCAGCAGCATCCATAGCACAATACTATAAAGTGTGAAAGCACCTCACACACATTTGTGGATTCCCATACACTTTGCACCAGTGGTGTATACAGACGGGGAACTTTTATTATGTACATGTTAGGAGCTGCCATAGCTTTGATCCACCAGCATGTGTTGGAGACTGAAGATGATGAGGAGGATGATGCACATAACCACCTCAGGCACCAGAGGAGGAGGAGAGTGTTCAGACCCAGGGTAACCTACCAGGGGCTACATGATCTGGAGATAGAAGAGCGTTACAGGGTGGACAGGGACATCCTATAGCAACTTGTGGAGCTGTGCTTGCCACGCCTTAGAGCCAGAACAAACAGAGGGGAACCCATCTCACTGGATACGAAGGTATGTGTTAGCCTGAGAATACTAGCTACAGGTACCTTTCAAAGACCAACTGGGGATATAATGGGGATCTCACAGGCATCAGCATCCAGGGTACTACACCATTTCCTGGATGGCATGTCACCACATGCCAATGAGCACATATACTTCCCCCGAATGCAGGAGGGGTTGGCCAGCAATATGTGTCTCTTCCATCATGTGGCTGAATACCCGGAGGTACTGGGTGCAATAGACTGCTCGCACATACACATCAAGTCACCACCTGGTGAGCAGGGTAGGCACTACATAAACCACAAGGGATACCCCTCCATCAACTGCCAGGTTGTGTGCAATGCCAGGGCATTATCATGGATGTGTGTGCTGGCAGCCCTGAAAGCTATCACGTCTCCCACATCTGGCATGCCTCACAGCTGTATCAGTTATTTGCCAGGGGGGACATCCCAAATAACCACCTGGTGGGGGATGCTGGCTATGCACTGGAACCATGGATGATGACTCCCATCAAAAATGCGCAAACACCCACTCAGGAATGCCATAATGAGGCACACGCACAAACCAGAATCATCATAGAGTGTGTGTTTGAGATGCTGAAATCATGGTTCCATTGCTTGGATATATCTGCTGGAGCCTTGCAGTACTCTCCAGGCAAATGTGCCCACATCTTCATAGTGTGTGCCATGCTACACAATATGGTCCAGCGGAAGCAGCTGCAGCAGGAACATAATGGTGAAGGCCCACAAAGCCCACCACCATTGCCAAGGGCCCCACAGGCACAGAGGTACTCAGACCACGAACACCCTGAGCCAGCCCCAGTAGGCAGACGGAGGCGTGCCCAGTATGCCCATGCCTTGGCAAAGAGGGAATGTATAGCACATACACTGACAGTGTAGCCTCCTAGGGACTGACACCTTTCTCCACCTGCACACACAGTAAAAATGGATGGCACACACACAAGACTACATGTAAATTGTCATGTATAGGCAGTCTACTATGAGCATCCAACATAGGCAGCCCTTAACTATTGCACACACAACTGCCATTGGCAGAAGGTAAGTCAGCACCTGTGCAGTAAATTAAGCTATCAGCATATGCAGATACTGTATGTACAGATTCATAGGTAGGTACTTAGCCAACTGCCAGGGGCCATTCATATGCCCAGACAAAATATGTCAGTTTTTGCAACCCCATGGATTCATTAACTGTCCCTCTGTGGAGCAGAGCCAGTGGTGGTTTCCCTGGGATGCATCTACTGTTCCCCATCCACTATTCAAGGTTTCTCTTGCAGAGTGTTAGTGAGGGGCTCTGTATAATGTAGTTAGGGATGTTGTTCCAAAGTATGGGGAGTGTCTGTGACAGGAAGCTGTCCCTCCAGCATCTTCCAGTTATTGTTGTGGCGAGGTTCAGCTCACTACAGTGTGTGGCTCACTGTGACATGAATTCCCATAGGTGGAGCATATCCATCAAGCCTGAGTTCGACATGGCTGTGTTGGCCAGAGGAGATCATCTGTGGGTAAATGAGATAACACTGAGTAAAGTAAGAGTTTTTTTCAGTCTGGCTGCATAGGCCATATGTTGGAGGTCAGTATTCCCCTTGGCAAGGTACATTCGTGGACCCCAAGCTGTTGGAAGTGTCTTCTGAGGTACATCTTACATGGGTTATTATACCCTATGATAGGACTGATGAGTGATGAGTAAAGGGGCACTATAACCCCAGTATGTCTAGATGGGAATCCTTTAGTAATCAGATGGCCTACATACAAGGATGTCCTAACTACTGTGGAGATATGATTGTCAAAGTGGAGATCACTATCTACCTTGGTGCACAGATACCCCAATACCACATCCGTATTAAAGTGGCTGCCACTTATATGTTAATATGTGGGTGCCAATTCCACAATGGAATGACCATGCAGCTAGGGGCACTTGGTTGGAGGCTATGACATTGACACCCTGTGACTTTCTCTGTGAGGCCCTTGAGGGATGTCTGTGTCAGCTGGACTATCAATCATGGCTCCCATTTCACAGTCATTGCCAAACATTGTCTGCCATAGCAAACATGGCTGTACCTCTGAGATGTATATGCCAAACAATAGGGCTCACAGGACTGAGTCCTGTGGGACATCAGTCATGAATGATCAAGAGTTGGACCTGGAGACCGCTAGTCGTACCATGCGGGTTCTGTGTGTAAGCCTGTTGGCAACCCAACCTGTGATGTATGGGTGTATGTACAGGCTGGTGTGTTTATCAATAATACCTGAGTGGGGCATGGTGTCAAAAGCCTTGATGAAGTCCAGGTAGTATGTGTGAACCACCTCCCCCATCCTCTAATGTCTTCGTGATGGTATGTAAGACATCAAGCAGGTTCAGTAGGCATGAACAGCACTCAACCAAGCTAACCAGAGTTGGGTCATGTGTTCGGAGGTTACCAATGTCTTTGTTAATGAGTGCCATGAGGATGCAAACCATACCATTGTAGACCAGGCTGGTCAGACTTATGGGGTGGTAGTTACCATGGTCATTTGTGATTCCACCTTGATGGAGTGGAATAACCATTGCCACGTGCCATTGTATGGGCATGTTGCCTGTGGAGAGGCTGAGGTAGGAAAGCTTAATTAGGTGGGGGGCAGGTTGTCCTGTGCAGTTTGCAAGATGCAGTCTGGAACAACATCTGCCTCCATTGATGCTGTGTTCTGCTGTTAGAGTGGGCCATTTCCACCTATGTGTGGGTAGTATAGTGGGCTATTTAGGGGGAGAAGTATGCACTGAATGTATCTGCAAGGATGGTGGTGATATCAGTAGGGTCAGCATATTTTGTGCTATATTTCACTGGCACAGTGCAAATCTGTCTATCACCACGTAGATCCTTGACATAGCCAACGAAGGCTTTGTGGTTAACTTTCGTATCCTTGCGTATTTTCCTGCTGATGTTAGCCTTGGATGATGTCATGAGGGACCTACGTATCATACTAATAGTGGTCATGGATGTCTGCTCTTCGTGGGATTTGCTGTTTGTCTGGAACACTGTCCTACTTCTGTAGTATAGCCTGTTTATACAGGGGTCCACCAGACTGGTGTCCTTGTCTAGGAGGAGTGTGTCTTGGTTTACCAGTGATGGCACAATCCATACATCCATGTAGGTGCTTATACACTGCATTTGTAAATCTGTCTTTATCTTGAGCAGTGTTTCCTCTTAGCGTGGGGGCTGTAAATCCCCACACTCCTGTCACTAGTAGTGTAAATTTAGCTGTAGGAAAGGTATACACTGTGGTATCCATGGGTGGGAGAGATGCTTGGGTGTGGAAACAGTGAAGAGTTCATGGTCAGATCAAACCAGTCACTGGTTAACCTCTGCTGTGGTGCACCTGTTGCCCATGTTGGTGATAACCACTTATAGTAGTTTCCACCGCACGTTACGGAGGTTACCACCTGATACAAAGAATATGAGGTGATAAATTCCAGGAAATGCTGGGCCTGGATGTGAGTACCGGAGTAAATTTCCCAGTTAATGGTATGGTAGTTGACATTGACCAATGCCAGGGTGAAGTTAGGCCAGTCATGTTCTCCACTGTCTCCAGGTAGGTGGAGTGGTGGTCCTGGGCCATGGAGCGTGATCCATAGCAGGCCACAGTTTACATTGCAGTTGTGGCTGATGTTAGCTGCACATGGATGATCTCAGAGGTATCATGCTGCCCCACTAACCTGGAGGTGTAGGTATCCTTGATGAATATGGATATAGCCCCTCCATGTCTGTCAGTCCATGTTCTGTGGCTGAAATGTGTAGTATGGGTTGGAGTCTGGTAGTGCTGGTGTGCTCTCAGGAGCCTTAAGACAGATTTCAGTTACTGCACAAATGTTGAAGTTGTCCATCCTGAGGAGTGCTGTGAGTGCAAGCATGTTGTGATCAAATCCCCTGGTGTTGAGTAGCATAACCCTCATTGAATCTGCTATTGTGCTGTTTACAGAGCTGGTATTCACCTTTGAGACTCTCCTGAATAAGACACCATGGGGGTGCCAATAGCCTTGGCCAGTATTCTAAAGCCTAAGGCTGACACATAGGCTGGTATGGTATTGTTGGATGCATGTTCCCCATCTGTGCTTGTTGTTCATCTCTCCTGTAGGTAACCTACTGGTAAGCAATATAAAGCCTTAAACATATACAATTCTTCTAGCTTCTAAGATAGGCTTTTGGAGTGACTAAGTATCAGTGTTCAGTATGTTCTTGCTGTACTTAACTGTTACCTGTCTACATGGTGATTTCTCACTGTATATTGTGATCTGAAGGACTGTTTATTCACATATTATAGCTGTGATGGCCTGCACTTTAGAGGTTCACAGATAGCCTACTACCTATCTGCCCAAGGGCAATTAGAAGCATAGCTACAGTGTATTTGCTGGCCCTGCACCACTGATGAAGTAACTGAGACTCTGTCAAGCATAGCCAGTTAAGCAATTCCAGGCAGAGTTGCTGGAAGCTGTTGAAGACTGGGGTTGTGGAGGGTGATAGGGGCACTTAGTGATCTAAAGAGGGCATGTTAAAATGACAATTCAACACCATTCAATTCCCCCAACAGATCTCGCAGCTATCAAACTGGACAGGCTTCCCATTCCCTGGCTGTATGGTTCTGGGACACATGATCCCAGGGGTGTATATTCTGTTACCCATTCACACAACAAGGTTTCCCTTGAAGTGTGTCAGTGAGGGGCTATGCTCAATGTAATTAGGAATGTAATGTATTGTCTCACAGTACATTTGTTATATGTTGTTATTTCAAGAGTACGTGAAGCTCAGTGAGTATGGGGCCTCCGCCCTTTGCTTAGCCTAACTTACACATAGGAAACATCTAAATAGGAAATATGCAGAAGCAACGTTAATGTAAACAGTGTAATGGTTACAGCATCTGCATAGTATCTGTGCATTCAAGGTTCCAATCCCGATAAAGGCAGGGATGTTTATCATGTTCAAAAGTATATCATAACCACAGCTTACATATATAGGTAGTAATCGCCTGTATAATACACATTCGAGACACCCATATAAACCCATGTGTGCTGGAGAGTACAGTCAAGAGAATGTAATGTTATGTCACCACATAGTGAAATGTTACTTCACTGACATGTATATATCCTTCCTGAGTAGTTAGCGGATGTGGCCATGTTTGCGTGCACAGGTTATACGTTACAAAGTTTGTTTAACTGTATTTAACCGCTGCTATAATGTCACACAAACACTTTTAACCATGCTTACAACTGCTTAAATGAGCCTTATTTTGGAGTAAAGAACATTTGCAAGACATCGCAGGTGTTGAACCCTGGACCATGCACACTATAGTCATGGGACTTACCACTAAGCCATCCGAGGTGTATACATGTTTCATGGCTTTGAGACTACACCTTACACCATATGCATTCCACTGCAATGATCACAAATGGGATAGTCACTTTGTGTACATATGTACAGTACATTGTAATGTACTGAAGTTCGTGAACCAACACATTCCAGTCCACGTATGTATTACTGTTACACATTAATACGAAATATATATGTGTGTGTGTGTGTGTGTGTGTGTGTGTGTGTGTGTGTGTATCATATGCATGTCAGTGATGTCTGCACATAGATATATCTATATATATATATATATATATATATATATATATATATATATATATATATATATATATATATATATATATATATATATATATATATATATATATATATATATATATATATATATATATATATATCTATATATATCTATATATATATATATATATATATATATATATATATATATATATTATACAGTTACATCAATAGCCATATATATAAACATCTATGAACACACTTTGTGACACAAAAGCACTCCAAAGGAATTGGAGTGTACACAAAACACATGCAGCTCTCATATTATAACAATTAATATTAACCTAATTCACCATAGAAGGGGTGGTTGTTGTGTATGTGAAGATTGGGGTGGGGGAGGAATGATGGGTAATACAATCATGCATCAAGGAGGGCCTGGGTCGGATGTCCAATAAATGAACTGGAGGGGTATACATGGAGTATGGGGACAATATAAAAAGGACACAAAGCAAGAATCTTTCTCATTCATAATACACCCTGTCATGTCACATTGCAACACCTAATTTCACAAACATATGAGCACTAACATGTATCAGACATATGTACACCAACTGACTGTCACATTTGTTTTCAGTAGTGATGAATGTCTGTAGTACAATGTATATTCTAAACACCATAACATGTGCATGTATCTCAGATGCCTTAGTAGTAAAGTCAGTGACTGTGGTGTTCATGGTCCCGGGTTCAAGGGCTGTTAGGTTATTTTGAGGGCCAGAATAAGGGCTGTTGAATGCAGGTGGATTAAAGTACTCTTAAGCAGTGGTAAGTGGGTTTCCATGGGTTTGTACAATGGTAAGCGGTGCTGAAACACGGCAAACCGAGAAGCACCTCACAGGTTTAACCTTTGCTTAATGTCGCGGAGACCACAGGCAAACCCACTTACAACCATGTAAATGTGCATTATTCACACTTACCTTAGCAGTGCCTACTCTGAGAGGTAAAATAATAACACCTTCCATGAGTAGAACCCACAACCTTGTATTTCGTCCTCAGAGTAACGTAACACAAAGCTACCTGTGATGTATCAATCCCAGTAGTGTATGCAGACAGGTTAAAACACAAAAGGGAGGAATGTGTTGAAAAAAGACAACCTGCCATGTACCTAATTAAAGGTGTATGCTCATATATATATATATATATATATGAGAGGGAGATACATTGAGACATGTCACTATATATAGGTCTGCATACATATGTAGATATATAGATAGGTTAAACACATCTACACATCTATAGAGGTACAGATAAACGTATGCAATAATATATATATATATATATATATATATATATATATATATATGTATATATATATATATATATATATATATATATATATATATATATACATATACACACACACACACACACATATGTATATATATATATATATATATATATATATATATATATATATATATATATATATATATATATATATATATATATATATATATATATATATATATATACACACACATACATACATGTCTGTAGACAGCATCCGAAGTGGTCATATCTGAGTATATCATGGACCATAGCAATCACTCATTACCCCCCCCCCCCACAAACAATATGAACATAACATATGAAGAGTGTATGCCAATACACTATTACAAATATGTTCTATGGACACAGTCACCAACAAAACTGCAATGACTGCAAATATCCATGACAGAAATGCACAGACAGCTTTCATTTTGCAAACTTTATTACATTCCGATGTATTGCCAAAAGGATTCAAGGACTAACAGTACCTGCACGCTATACAGGAAGCCTTTAATAGTGCCTTACTGAATCAGCCTGCAATTACCATACTATTAGTCCACTAAGGGATAGGCGTTCACATAGGGAAAGAACACCCACACACATATAGACATTGTATAAAAGGGGTTCCTACACACCTGCATGTGCTATGTACACCCACCAACATCTGCCACACAACCAAACTAATTACATCAGTACATACTGTCATACCATAACCAATTATTCAACTACTGTACAACATCTGCTGAAACCTTAACATACCTGGACACAGATACACTAACATGGCCCTATGTGAAATAGTTGTCGTTATACAATTGAACAGCTGCTGATGTCTCAGGGTTTGTATGAACTAATTCCGTTTCAGAGGGTTGAAAGGTTCGTACACCAGGAAGTGTTACCGAGTACTGATTATCAGCACAGTATGATACAGAGTAACACCAAAATAAATATGTCTGGTAAGCACACTGTAAACCCCCTAACATTATATGTATAGCTATGCAGCCTTGATCTGGTCAAACAACCTGGCAAGACTGAAACATATGCAGAAGTATTAGGTACAGACAAACCCTGCACAAGTAGCAATGTTCAGAAATATAACAGCAGTACTCACATTTAGACCGAATCCTCTAGGCATTACACACAATATATTACTGATTGTCTCCATACAGCTGTTGCAATAGATTCCAAACAACACTTCCACGCTGTCTTCCTCACATGTAAGGCAAAGGGACAATGCCCAAGTGGAGTACTCAATTATACTCCACTGTAGCCATGGTATTGGCTAAGGCAGTAGCAGCGCAGCTGATGTGCATGCAGTTAGCTACTTAGGAACACCAATTGGTTATCAGGATAGCACATGTTACTAATCTGTAACTATAAAAGGTTGCCTTATCACACATTCAAACCATCTGTAGCTACCTGTAGGACAGTACAAAACACTGAAAGACGAAACAAAAATGAGTATGATACTAGTCAATAACACCTCAGATTACTAAAATGGTATGTATAACATGTAGTATGTCTGTGCATGTAGTACCTGTACTGTAAGAATTACAGTGTAATCAGTGCATATAGTGGAAATAGCTATCTTGTAGCGATTTATTGTTGAGCAGTAGTAATACTTGTAGTATTCTATGTGTGTACTGCTGTAGGTCACACAGCAGACACCGACTACACCACAAGTGATAATATGGGCTTGGAACCCACCAATTCGCTTCCAGCCACTGTCAGTGTCAGGATTGGTCCAACAAGTATGTGCTATAACAGGGGATATTATATGCCGATATATTGTAACAGCTGACATATGTATGGGTGCATAAGTAAGTTGAACATGTTAAAGGTGAGCTTACCGTGCATATATGGTGTGCAGTGTGGGATATTGTGCCAATAACTGTGTAATGTACAGTATTCTTGGCAGATCTGTATTCTATTCTACATAGTAGTTCCGTTATGTTATGCAAACAGTAGTTATGTCTCTTGGCAATTACAATACCCAATAACAGGATACATATCATTTGCATTCATCTGACAGTTTAACAGCATGAAAGCAAAGATAATAGGAAGAGCCAGGTAACTAACTATACACATAAGACATGTAATATCCACCTCTCTAGTATCTTTTGCAAGCAATAACAACTATGCATGTGTACATTTTATGCAAATGTGTAGTGACCCTTGTTACAGGGCTGGACCTCTCTAGTATCATTCGCAAGTGATATCAGCTGTGGCGTGCATGTGTACATGTTATGCAAATGTGTTGTGACCCTTGTCACAGAGCTGGGCCAAATGGCTATGTGCACACCTACACAGAGTGGATATTGAGAGTACAGACACACTCAGTGAACTACCAGGCTAGTGAAGCCCAACCTCTCATTGCCAACCTAACAGCCGCTTGCACATACTGTATGTAAGGTAGTGCACAGAACTGGTAATGAAACAGGTTGCATATCTTCTTTAACGCCAGTGTAACATCTGCAGTAGGAGTGTAAGATGTAGGGGACAGCTGCCCATGTGTAACAGCCGCTTCATAAGTGATGGCTCACACTATCTGATTATATCCTTATCTTGTTGATAGTGGCAGCAGAGCCTATCGTTACATGACTCTGTTTGGAGAGTGGGTGTCTGTGCCCAGCAGAGCTCATGGTCCTGGTGGATATGTGAGTATATACCCAGAAACGGAAACATACTTGTAGACACTTGCATCATCTGCAATCATCTAACAGGATGTGATATGCTCCTCAGAGGAGGATTGCTGCTAAAGGTAGCTACAATGTCTCCGTAATAGCCAGTATTGTCACGTCCATAATACATATATTTACATGTGAGCATCACTGTCTAAAACATCTTCATACACAATACATAAACTAAATACAGTACTTGGTACTTGTAGTACTGAATGCTCATACAGGCATGTCCACTAGTCAGTTACTGGTGTCTACTAATGTCAGCTTTGTGAATATGGCCATCCTGAGGGATTGTAATCTATATGCCATGTACACTGCCAAACCGACCTAACACTACACCCCACACATTGTTTGGGATGCAGCTACAGGGGTAAGCAGCAAGGCAGCCCAGTCTACAGCCATGACTGGACTGGACAGTCATGAGGTGTAGGGTAACACATGCAGCTCATCAACATAACCTACACATACCCTTACCAAAACACAGTAAGGACACCCACACACACTACCAGAAATCACACATTCACAGATACTTCTAAGTATCTGGCCAAACAAGTGACCCCCCCCCCCCAAGTAGGAAGAGACAGACACTGAAATACATAAACTGTATGACATAGTTTGCATAATTGTGCCACACATCAGAGCACGTGACTGGAAACATGCCCAACAGTACTCATTTGTGAATGCAAACTCCAGCACTATGTTACACACCAACCTATATGAGGGCATACATACTGTCAGCTGCCTGTCTGCCATAATTGGCCACATACCCCTACACTCAAACAACCTTTTGAACTGTACACATGGCTCTGGCATATTCCATGTTGTTGAGCAGGACCTGTGATGTAGTAGCCTGGACTGCATGGAAACACATGTAGGAACTGTCAGGTCTTGTAGCCCATGCAGTTATGTCCAAAGGCCTGGGTAGCATTCTGCCATTGGCCAGAATGATACTGCAGTACAGGGACAGAGGGATTGTATTCCACAATTGTCTAGTGTAGTGGTGCAAGTCAAAGGGTATCCAGTATCTGTCATCCTGGGATAACATGGTTGACAGACCATGATGCTTTGCCAGACAGGGCCTGCACCTGTCACCCCTGGGTATCTGGATACTGCCAAGGGCTCATGCTTCCCCTATAGTGCCTTCATCATGCACAGTTCAAGTGAAGCTCCACTGCTGTTACAGGGACAGCCAAGCAATAAACTGTGGGTCTTGCTACACAATGATACATGTCTTAAACACTATACGGACATACATATGTCAATCCCTAACATGGAAAACATATCTGTGCAGTGGCTGAGACATGTTTCAATGCTCTGGCGAGCACACCTGCATGACCATGTTATAACACATACCTCACCTCTTGGCCATTATCCTTTATTGGAACACATGGGCTGCAGGTGTGTCCATACTCCTGAAGGATATGTACACCCCCACACTAGTTACACTTGCATAACATCAGATGCATTATGCTGAGCAACTACCTTTATGCCAAAGTGGAATTCAAATTGCACCTTAAGACAGATCACCAACCAGGCTGCAATGTGTGTGATCACATGCATAAAGAAGCAACAAGAAGGAAAAGTAGTCATGTAGAGGCCTTTAAAGGCCAGTATATTGGTGTTCACATCTAATATAATACCCTCATATTCATATCAATGATACTTGGGATCCAAATGAGTATGGTGCATTTAACTAGGTTTGTAAGGGCTCCAGTGGTTGTTCACTTACTGACAACCTATGAATCTATGAGTAGAAGCTCAAAATATGCATGTGGCAGCATGAGATCAGTTTTTCACTAGTTAAGAGACTCTTTCTACATGATTAATCCATGGAACAGTTAGGCCATCAATCTCCATTAATAGATACATGTCTTCCGAATTGGCATTCAGGTGAAGCATTGCTGTGATGTTATTAAACAAAAAAAAAAAAAAAAAAAAAAAAAAACAACAAGACACGAAGTGGTACAAATCTCTATGTCAATTTTCATTTACTTATTACCTATATCCCATAACTGTGGAATCCCTGCAAAATGGCCCCAGGGGCTAGAAAGATTCAAAGTTGCAACATTGCCATTGATATAACACAATTCTCAGGATTTAATAAAATCTGTGTAGGATCCATGTAGAGCCTACATGGAATATACCCAGGTACATGGCCATGGTTTACCCTCGGCAGTGCACTATGAGTATTAATCATGGTGCACTGCCAAGGGAGAGCACTGTAACAGGGATATTGAATCTGTGTTCACAGATGTGTAGAGGCTGGTTAGATGTTATGTACATTGTTAGGCACCATGAAATGTTCATTGCCACTGGTGAAATGTGCTGTGTATTAATAGTTTGTGTATTGAATGTATAAAGTGTTATGTTTTTTATTATTATTATTTTTTTTTATTTTTTTTTTTAATGGTCATTTGCGTGGTGCAGAGTGAAACAGCAATGCCAAGCCATGCTTACACATACACAGCAAACAGCTGCCAGACATCTACAAATAGAAACTGGATGTAATTAATTATTTATTCCTGGTTGGGTTTACACCCGTTTAAGCTCATTTCCCTGGCGAGCCGCTATTGCTTAGTTGTGTATGTGAAGGTATACTATCCAAGTGGCTAAATGAGTAGAGTGATGGTCTAAAGTTTCACAGGTCCTGGCTTCAAGTCCCTAGCACACATATCATTTGTTGAATGGAATGTAAAATGTGTTTTAAATTAAAATCATATTTTTACATTGGGAGAGGTGCACAGTGCTAAGCACTGCTTAAATATGGTTAACAGCTAATATTGTTTGCGTGCTGCTAAGCTTCACTAAAACCATGGTTCTGTGAGTTTTTGCACTGCTCAGCTTTGCTTAGCCGGTTTGCGCAATGCTAAGCACCTCATCACTTGTTTGAATGTTGCTAAATGGCATGTAAGGGTGAGATAGCCTATATTATGGCCAATAGGTGAGAATTCTGCACCATTTGTTGGAGTCTGCTTATCTCCTGATATGCCAGGCGGTGTTGGAGAGGGTGAGCACTTTCGGGCACAGAGATTGGGTGTTCAGGAGTCCAGGGTTTTTGTTGGGCTCCTCATATGCAATTATGAACCTAGGATGCAGGGTGGTTACCAGGGCTCAGAGTGTAAGGTTGAGGCCTGAGATCAGTGCCCAATGATCTTACTAGTGCTACTGGTATCCCACGCACTGGTGAGCAGTATCATCACCACTATGATGACCTGAAGCAGAGAAAGAGGGGAACATTGGACACCTGGGTCCAAGAGGCTAGGCCTGGGCATGCCTCACAAATATGTAAGCATTTTTTTCCACTGTTTTATCAAAATGCAAGCTGGATGTGTGCAAAACTAGTATGCATAATAGTGTACTTCTCTCCCAACAGCTGCAGCTGAGAGGACTTGCAATATTCAGGCACTGTCCAGGTTGCACTGTGAGTGTTGTAAATACAGTTATATTATGCTACCTGCAGTGCAATAAGCAAAAAAGAATAAAAGGGTGTATTGAAATAAAGAATAAACAATAAAAACTGTAGTGCAATAAATGGGCAATTAGAACTGCAGTGCAATAAATGAACAATAACAACTGTATTGCAATAAACAATAAACAATACCAATAACAGTAAGAAAAAGGTGTAAAGCAGGATTGTGGTGTCATGACATAATTGCACTAGAGTTGTATACATTGCATGTTTATGGTGAGGTTGCTGCAGTCAAGTGTACAACTGTAATAGCAGTAGAATGCAAAACTAATGGCCTGAAATATGTATTGAGCAACTCATAGTATAATTCAAGACTACCTTCAGGCCAATTTCAATGACATGATGCTCCCATTTTCTTCCACTCCAGGAACAAAAGGTATATGGCTTAGGTAGCCCACTTTATGAGCAGATAGTGTGTGTGTGTGTGTGTGTGTGTGTGTGTGTGTGTGTGTGTGTGTGTGTGTGTGTAGATTTCACAGGGAAATATCAGCAATACCAATAAAGTGTTAAACAGTATTGCAGATTCCTAAATAAATCTGTCTTAATATTTGAACCATGGCTGTATTCATTGCATGTGTGTTCTACTGTCACTGCAGTCACATGTAAAAATGTAATAGCTCTACAGTGCAAAAGGAATGCCCTGTAAAATATTTTTCTCAACTTGTGGTATGGTTCAAGGATGTCTTCAGGCCAATTGCAGTCACATAATGCTCACATTTTCTTCCACTCCAGGAACAAAAGGTATATGACTGAGGTAGCCCACCTTATGGGCAGATAGTGTGTGTAGATTTCACAGAGAATTATCAGCAATAACAATAAAGTGTTAAGCAGCATTGTGGGTTGCTAAATAAAGCTATCTTAATATTTGCAATAGGGATGTAGTCATTGCATGTCTGTTCAAAGTTGTTGCGGTCAGTTGTTACATTACTTGCAGATGTCCCGTACAGTCACAGCTATTGGGTTCTACTCCCATGCCTGACAACTTAGGCATGACGCCTGTCTAGTTTCCTTAATGTACATAAATATGCCTCTCAACTGTCATGATTTTTTGTAATGTAATTACAACGGCCTAATCTGTCTGTTCCATGATACCACATAAATGATTACCTGGAATGCTATGTACTGGATGTTTTCTTTCTACCTGTATGAATATATGATGTAGAGTGGCCCAGCAAACACAATCTGGGGGATTTGGAGGAGAGGAGCATTGTGGGTGGGCGATGAGCTTGGATCTCGGATCCTGGAGCTCTGGTATGTGGCTGAGTCAGATGTGAAACTCACAGGTTGAAGAGCAAATGAGAGGCAACAACTCAGATGAAATGTTATGGTCAGTACATAACTTTTTTTTAATGGCTTTTCCCAGAAATCCCCCACTCTGGGAAATTGGTCTTTTTTGCATGCCTTTGTGAAACATCACAGCCTTGACTTTAACTATAGAACAAGGGTCTCCTTTGGAGCAATCATCTTGAAAGACTTATTGTATTAGGCCACCTACGTTAGCTTGGTGATTCTGTTCTGCTTTTCCATTGTCTAGAAAGGACCTGAAAATTAAGTAAGTCATGTACTTACCAGAATGTTGGTTTCTCTAGTTTCTGTCCAGACACAGGAGCAACCCTCCCACCATTCCACTCGAAATTGTCCTTTCCTACAGACTCTACGGTGGTTGTTTGGAGAATATGGAATATATCAGTTTGTTTGGTGCTAGTAGTCTATGATGCGGACATACTTGATCTAGCAAATTCAGAACAGGGAGGGATTATGGTTAGGAAGGATCTTAAGCTATTGATGAGTTTGTTGCCATCACTAGAGGGCACCAAGAGCTACTAGTCCTGCTGTTCCAGTGTCTGGACAGAAACCAGAGAAATCTAACATTCTGGTAAGCAGATAACCTACAATTTCCTGTGCCTATATGATCTTAACCTACAAAGCAGTTGGTGCATTTCTATTTTTCGTGGACACAACTTGTCATCTCTCTACAGCTCTCATCTCTGACATGTTTTCCTGCTGCTGTTGTCTGTTCTCTTCCTTGGATTTTGATGTGTCTTATACAGATATCTTTGATCGATATCTTTGATTTCTGCTGTACATTTTTACTGCTTCCCCACAAATTTCACCATTACAAGATTACCTAAGCTTGAGTGCAACAGTCCCAGTGAGATTCAACTTACAAAATCACCTACCTTAATAACCTTTCATATCCAGGGCCTCTGGTGAAGCCCCTTTGGACACTGCCTCACCATCACATCCATTTACCTTCTTTCTCTCCAATATCCCAGTAATATCAGTCAGTGTAGACACCTCTAAACAGGCCTTCAGGTCTGATACAATTATTGTGATCTCAGAAGAGAAGGATGGAGTTGCCTTTGTTTATGACATAAGGATGTCCATGGACCAAAGCTAAAGGTCCATGAGGCCTATCCCCAGACCTTGAACTTTGAGGCAACCACAGCAAAATCAAGGACTCCCTCCCTTTGTGCATCTCTAACTAGATCTCAGGTGAGTACAGTAACTCTGCCCCCCCCCCCTAGATTGGTTCAGATGAGTGTAGAACTATGTCCTTTGTACAAAGTCTTCAGCCAAATCTGGAATGTCCATTGATGTCAGACATGTTCTTCAAATGAGGAAGAGAGAGAAAAGTCCCCTTATCTAGTGTTGGAATAGTTCAATGGAGAACGACCTGACCTAAATTTTCTAGATGTCTTCTCCATTTGGATTTGATTTAAATATCAAAGGTTGTGTCCTCTAATTTTCCCAGAGGGCATCTCATTTGGAGGTGCTTTAATTAAGGAGAATGATCATTTCAAATTTGTGGACAAAAGTATCAGACGAGAAAAGCTATACTGACCTTTTGGGTCTGGATCCACTTAAACTATTGACAAATTCCTGCAGTCTTGGTGCCTTTAGGGATGCATTTAGTGCAATCTTATTGTAACCAGACACTCATCCTCCCTGGCAGCCAGACAGCTGCTGTGTCCCTGGACCCAAAAAGGTGTTTATACTGGTTACAACTTCCAGCACAATTCACATTGATTTGTAAAGCTGTGTCTTAGACTGTTTTAAGAAAATGAACACAATAGCACCCTGGCTTTTAAAGCTATTAAATGCCAGACCCATTTAGTCAAATATCACACAGATGTCCTGGCAAAGTTGCAGACCAAGGCTGAGGGAATAGCTGATGCAGCTCTGAAGGCAAAAATAATTCAGCATAGGTTCACAGGTTCTTACAAATAAGGTGGTCTGGGTGACCATATGGAGCCAGCCAAATAACCCAGAAAGCTAGTGGGTAGTCTTTTCACTCCACTCAAAAGGGCTGTACTGCGTACACTTCTTTGTGGGTAAACATCAAGAGAGAACTTGAAGGACGTTACTATGATGCATTGTTTGACATAAAAAGGAGCTTGTTCTGTAGCTAGGTGATTAATTGGGTGAAGAATCTCTCTCTCCAAGAGGTTTATACATGATAATATGAAGGTTGACGTCTCATGAGGGCGTATTTTTAAAATTACCAGTATTTGTGAGGTAGAAGAGGACTAGTAGTATTGGATCTTTCTTAGCCAGGAAGGTGAGGCAGATATCACAATGCAATAATCCATATGAGACTGAGAAAAGATAGTGATTTTGTTTGATTTTTAGTTAGTGTTATATATATTTTTTTTTATTTAGACAAGATAAGTGGAGAGATACATTCCAAGTGGTGCATTGTATTTTATGATTAGGTTGATGAGGGGAGAATAGAAGGGGTATTATGACATTCTTGAGGACTGGTTGGATGTTGTGCCAACAGGGAGTTCCAGAAGTGGAACTTCTGGTTCTACAATGTACAGCTGAACATATTTGGTTCCTGCAGCAACTCACAAGGCAGTGGGGTCATTAGGCATCTTCTTCCTGCTGTAATTGAGTCTTTTTTTAAAATATGCTTTCCATCTCATCCCCAGAGTGATCTAAAATGTAAAGGAGAATGGTCAAAAATTACATTAATAGCTCCCTTTTGGCCCAGGCAGCATATATTCTCCTTCTGAAATTGGTAAAGGATAAGCTATAAATACTGTTGTATAATAGGGACCTCTTGAATCTGCTCAATGGGGTCCTTGACACAGACCCAGCTTAGCAGGGTTTCTCTTTGGTAAGCTTGGATGATTTGTTCTTTTTAGTCTTCAGGTACCATTTCTTATCAAATGTGCTTAATGGTATGAGGGAAGCCAGGAAACCAACTACAAGGAAGCCATGCCTAGCTTAAGTGAAAGAATTAATCAAATTTGGCAAGTGTTTCTTATGTTCTCTACTACTAAGTTTTCTTAGCCATAAATCCTAGTCCACTCTGAAGTGTGCTACTTTTACCCCCTCAAACCTCTCTCATTGCACTATTGTAAAATATCTGCCTGAAGTTGTCTTAATGCTTACCGTAGAATCTCTGTTTTCTCTTTTTCTAGTCAAACTCTACATTTACCCACACTAATGTACTGCAGCTCCTGTAAAACAGTGTCTACGGGATTTCAATTGGCCACCAGTCTCTAACCACAACTTTTTCTCTTCCAACAATTAAACAGTGTAGGTAACAAACATAAAATATTTTTTAAGCTCTCTTTTACTGTGCTGCGTAACAAAGAGAGCCACCATTTTGGTCAGTCATAGGGCTCTTTCTGCTCTATTTTTTGCCTTTTTCCATTGTAACTAAAGTAAACCGATTCATACATTTGTCTCTCTGACCCTTATGTTTTACAGCTATACCTTGTACCTTTATGGCTTTCTAACTTTCAGACATAGATTACGTTTTACTTATTTGTCTGACATTTGAACAAGTAACCCTGATAAAACCTCATAATTGGTCTGTCTTTCCTGCTAAAAAAAGTAAAATTAAAGAGCTGAGTGCAGGTTTTAGGCCCTTACATTCAACTTACTTGTGGTGTGGAGTGGTTTTGCTCTGTGGTGTGGTTTTGCTGCTTCGCTCAGGCTCACTTTGCTCATCTCCCACCCAGAATCCCACCCACTCCAAGTATCCTCAAATTTATACTTTCACCTCATTGTCTGGTCACTCCCACAGCCCTCTCCCACCATCATAGCTTGTGTTCTCTCCCTTTCACTCCTCCCAACTTGTCTCAATTCTTCCTCTTTTCCCCATCCACCTTGGACTGCCTGCTCTGTGGCTTGCCTTTCTCACACTTAACTCTTTCACTCCCTAGCACACCTACTATCTCCTAAAATACTCACTATTTCCACCCCTCAATACTGTTCCTTCCCTCACACTGCTTATCTCTAGCAACCACCCTTCCCTAATATATTTCTTTATATTTTTCCCTATAACTCTTCCCCTCATTTTTCCATCACACAATGATATCCTTACTGCTATTTCCCCCAATTCTAATCTCACTAGCCCTAACCATTTCCTACCACACTCAGCTCCGTATCTTCCCCTCTTCCCCCACCTTTCCCTTTCCCAGACCTCTTCCAACATATAAACAAGCTCCACTGACTATTTTCCCACTCTTTTCTGTCTCTCTCCCTTTCAATGTCTTAAATTTAAACTCATGGCCTACCCCGCTCTTACTCCTAAGCCCAAACTCAAGTACCTCATTCCCCTTACTGACCACCCTCACCTTTTCCATCTTTTCTTTGCTCTTCTGGTTTTTGGTGACATCCATCCTCATCCTGGTCCCTCCCCTGTCTCCACTACCCCTCCACCTTCATCTGCTGTCTCTCAAAAACACCCTGAAATATCTCCAGCCTCAAACATCTCTCTATCTCTGCAATGAACATCCAAAGCCTAAACAACAAAACTTCTGAACTTCACGCATGGTTGACTCAACAGAAACCTCTCATCCTGGCCTTATTGGAAACCTGGCTAAAACCACATATCAATTCCTCTGAATTTCTGCCACCTCAATACAATATCTATAGGTCTGATAGGACACCCAAAAAAGGCGGTGGGGTGGCTATCTTGTACTCTGTCTCACTGACGCTAACATCTATCGATATTACCCTGCCTATTTTCTCTCCTGCTGAACTACTACTCCTAAGCTGCCACATCAATAACTATAGGAAGTTTGATATTGCCTCTATCTATATCCCCCCAGGTAAAAGCATACCTAACCTTGAACATATACTCTCCTGGATAAACACCTCCCTCTCCTATGAAACCATCATTCTTGGAGATGTTAATATAGATTGGAACTCCCCTATTGGTCACTCACCACAGCATTTCATAAACCTGTAGGGATTCTCACAACTGATCACTACCCCTACCCACTACAGTAAGAATGCTTCTTGTTTCACAATTGACTGGATCCTGACCAACTCTCCTAACAACTACTGTAACCCTTATACTTTCCCTGAATCTATTAGTGACCATTCTCCCATTTCTATCTTAAGACACTCTCCTCATCTATCTAAGCCTCATCTCTATTGTAGGAAACTGACTATCATTTCCCCTGAAACCTTTAACTATAGACTCTCTGCCATCAACTGGTCTTTCCTAAAAACTCTCCCACTCAGTGATACTGTTATGAAATTCAACCACATTTTCCTTGATGTCCTAAACTCTCTTGCCCCAACTCCCAAAATCAGAACCAAATCTAATTTTGCACCATGGCTCTCCAAAGCTACTCATGCTTTGATGCATGAAAGAGATGCTCTATGGAAAAAATGGCAAACCATTAAAACTCCCACCTTTCTCCAAGGTTATAAGCAACTCAGAAATTGTGTAAAAAAATATATATATATTATTTAGGATAAACACCAATGGTTCACTAAATTTCAAAGCTCTCACCCAAATGACCCAAATAAATTCTGGATTACTATCAACTCCCTGCTCCACACTCGTTCTCATACCATCCCTAACCCGTTCCCCTATCGCTCTCCCTTTGAAACTACCGCAATGCCGAAACTGGAACAAACGTACAACAAAATTGCCAGATTTATTCTAAACCAGCAACTATCTTCACATCACTGCCTCTCACTAAACAAACTTCAGTGGCTGGAATTTCTGTGCCTTCTCCTACAATCGCACTTCCACACTACCTATTCCATACTCAACAACCCCTCTGCCTGCCCTGCTTTTGCCTCCCATGTTACTCTCTACTCTTCACCCCCCCTCCCCCCCTGGCCTCTCCGGAGTGCTGATCAGCATCTTCTCTCAGTTTATAAACCCAAAAGAAATATTGGTAAACTACTTTACAAACACTCTGTCTCTCTAAATTGGAATGAACTCCCTCCCCATATTAGATCCAACCTTTCCTTTCCCTGTTTTAAAAAGGAGCTTAAATCCCACCTGCTAAACTTAAAATTATGCTGTTGCACTGACCACACATAGATTTAGTCTCTCCCACTGTATAACCTGTTGCATCTCCTAACTTTCTTTCTTTGTTAGTAACTTCTGCTTAAACTAATCTCCTAAATCCTCATCTCTTGGGAGATGGCCTAATGGTTAAAGTGTTTGCCTTACAAGCACAAGGTGCCGGGTTTGAGTCTCACAAAGGATAATTAGCTACGCTTAAAAAATGGCTTGCAAGTGCAGTTAGCTTAGTACTAACCTATGAATCTATTACTATAGCCCTCTCCCCTTCTCCACACTATCTCCCTCCACTTCCTATCAATGTTTATACATTGTCCTTCTTTTGAACAACTATTATCTTTTTGTTTCTTCTCTCATATATAGTAAATTTTAGTTCACTGCTATCAGTGCAACCCTTAATGTTCATAACGTTTTTTCTCTTTATAATTAATTTCATATTTGCAGTGTTGTTTTTAAGTTTTTGTCCTGTATGTTTATCCTTGCTTATGTTTGCTGGGGCTCTTTTCCCTTGGGTCTGCATTGAAAATTGATTGCTTACTATCAATGCATTGTAAATAGTTAACAACCTTTTCTTTTTTATAATTATTTTGTATTGTGATTACTTAATATTTGCATATTGTCACTTTATTTTTACTTTTGTTTGCTGGGGCTTTTCCCCTCGGGTCTCCACTGAAAATGGGTTTGTTTGCAAACTCAGTTGGACTAACTCGGTTAACAAATGTGAAATAAAATAAATAATAAATAAATATTATCAAGTCCAGTTATATTACACTTTGATAGTTATGTAAGTCCACATTATGTGAAACTGTTCTGTGTAGTTATGTACCTACATTTGTTACTGCTTGGCCCATACTGTTCCATGCTAACAGCTTGAGAGGTAATGTATGTGCTACATCAGCTAAAGATGAATTGTAGTCACTGTGCTCACAACTGACATTGCACACCTGTAGAAGTATGCAGTTGTAGTCTGAGTAGTAATAGTACTTGCAAGATAACTAATGGTATGTTTCTCTCTCTCTCCCTCTCTCTCCCCATGCCTTATCTTCTTTAATTTATTATTGTTATTTATTCTTATGATTTAATATAAACATATTTTGTTATACTAACTGTTTTACTGGCCTTATGATTTAATTCATGCTGGTTTGCTGTTAACATACTTACGGTTACATTACTTAATGTTGCGTTATGCATAATATACCTTAGTATGTAGTTGGATTAATAAATATTATGTTCCATTCTATTAATACCAACATTGGTTTGGTTAATACAAACTTTATCTTATTGTTAAAACTACTTTACTACTCCTACCTTGCCTCCTCCAGACAAGGCAACGGGTCCGAGCATGTCTGGAACCCAGCCTAGTTGTGCCCCCTCTGCTGCCCCTTCATGACCTGTGGCGTTGGGTAGTACCACCCTATGGGATGGGGATGGGCCCCCCTCTGGGAGTGGTGGTGGAGGGGGAGTTGTCACTCATGACAAACAGCTGGGTTTGGAGTGCAGTATCATCAACTGTAGGTTTGGATGACACCTGCATTAGATGGAGAGAATGCTGGCCACCCTAATGGGGCAGACTCACCCTGGAGCCAAGCCTCCACTGCTGCCACCCTTGGGGCAGTGATGGAGCAGTGCTGACAGTCCCATGGGTGGGGATGTGATTCAAGCTGCTACTTTGTGGTGGCACATTGGAGTGAGATTCCACAACACCCTCCACATCCAAGGTGTTTACCCCCTCTTGCGTCACATACCACCCCCTGTCTGCTGTCTTGTCTGTCTGATGTCTTGTCTGTCTGCAAAAGCTTCCTCACCTACCCAACTTACCTCCCGACATTTACCTATGTCCCATCCCCTACATTTCACTCTCACCTTAAAAAAAAATGGGCACTTGTCCCAAAAAAAAAAAAATATATATATATATATATATATATATATATATATATATATATATATATATATATATATATATATATATATATATTCTCTTTCAGCTGGTCCCATCAGGGGTCACCACAGTGGATCGTCTGTTTCCATTTTTCCTGTCCTCTGCCCTGTCACACCGACAACCTGCATGTCCTCTCTCACCACAACCATAAACCTAATCTTAGGCCTTCCTCTTTTCCTCTTAAATGGCAGCTCCATCCTTGGCATCCTTTTCCCAATATACTCAGAATCTCTCCTCAGCACATGTCCAAACCAATGCAATAGCTCCTCTCTGGCTTTGTCTCCAAGCTGTCCAACCTGTGCTGACCCTCTAATATACTGATTCCTAATTGTGTCCATCCTCATCACACCCAATGCAAATCTTAACATCTTTAACTTTGCCACGTCCAGCCCTGACTCTTGCCTTTTTGTCAATGTCACCATCTCCAACCCATATAATATAGCTGGTCTCACTACCCTCTTGTAGACCTTCCCTTTCACTCTTACTGGTAGCCGTCTATCGCAAATCACTCCTGACATTCTTCTCCCCCATTCCACCCTCCCTGTATTCTCTTTTTCCCCTCTCTTCCACACTCACCATTACTTTGAACTGTTGATCCCAAGAACTTAACTCATCCACCTTTGCCAACTCTACTCCCTGCATCCTCACCATTCCTCTATCTCCCCTCTCATTCACACACATATATTCTGCCTTAGTCCTGCTGACCTTCATTCCGCTCCTCTCTAGAGCATATCTCCACCTCTCCAGGGTCTCCTCAACCTGGTCCCTACTCTCACTACAGATGACAATGTCATCTGCAAACATCATAGTCCATGGGGCCACCTGTCTGATCTCATCTGTCAACCTGTCCATCACCACTGCAAATAAGAAAGGGCTCAGAGCTGATCCTTGATGTAATCCCACCTCCACCTTAAACGCATCTGTCACTCCCACTGCAGATCTCACCACTGTCACACTACCCTTGTACATATCCTGTACCACACTTACATACTTCTCTGCCACTCCTGACTTCCTCATACAATACCACAACTCCTCTCTTGGCACCCTGTCATATGCTTTTTCTATGTCCACAAGGACACAATGCAACTCCTTCTGACCTTCTCTATATTTCTCCATCAACACTCTTAGAGTAAACATTGCATCTGTCGTGCTCTCTCCTGCCATGAAACCATACTGCTGATCACTAATCATCACCTCCCTTCTTAACCTAGCTTCCACTACTCTTTCCCATATTTTCAAGATGTGACCAATCAATTTTATCCCTCTGTAGTTGGAACAGCTCTGCACAGCACCCTTATTTTTAAAGATAGGTATCAAAACACTTTTTCTCCACTCCTCAGGCATCCTCTGACTTTCTAAGATTTCATTAAACAACCTGGTTAAAAACTCCACTGCCATTTCTCCTAAGCACCTCCATGCTTCTATTGGTATGTCATCTGGACCAACAGCTTTTCCATTCTTCATTCTCTTCATAGCTGCCCTTACTTCCTCCTTGCTAATCTATTTTACTTCCTGATTCTCTATCCCCACATGATCCAACCTTCTTTCTCTCTCATTCTATTCATCCACCAGCCCCTCAAAGTACTCTTTCCATCTGCTCAACACACTGTCCTTGCTTGTGAGTATATTTCCCTCACTATCCTTTATCACCTTTATCTGCTGCACATATTTCCCAGCTTGGTCCCTCTGTCTAGCCAATCGGTACAGGTCCTTTTTTCCCTCTTTAGTGTACAACCTTTCATAAAACTTTGCATATGACTTATCCTTAGCCTTTGCCACCTCTCTCTTTGTCATGCGCCTCATCTCCTTATACTCCTGTCTACTTTCTTCATTTCTTTGACAATCCCACTTCTTCTTCACCAGCCTCTTCCTCTGTATCCTCTCCTGTACTTCCTCTTTCCACCACCATGTCTCCTTGACCTCCTTCCTCTGTCCAGATGTCACACCAAGCACCTTTCCAGCTGTCTCCCTTACCAGCTTTGCTGTAGTTACCCAGCTATTAAGTAACTCTTCACTGCCCCCCAGTGCCGGTCTTAACTCTTCCATAAACCCCACCTCACAATCACCCTTTTTCAACTTCCATCATTTAATCCTTGGCACTGCTCTCACACTCCTCCTACTCTTCTTGATCACCAACGTCATCCTACAGACCACCATTCTATACTGCCTAACTATACTTTCCCCTGTCAACACTTTACAGTCTCCAATCTCCTTCAGACTATATATATATATATATATATATATATATATATATATATATATATATATATCGTCCCATACAAAGCTCTCCATTTTGCACAGCTGTCCACAGGACACACATAATTTGGTCCAATTGGCTTAACAATGCAATTATGTTGTCCTCACCCTCTCTCTGGGGGTTAGAGTCCAAAGTCATCTACAAGTTCTGTCAAACTGCACAGTTGTTACTATAAAGAAATGGATAGCTATGTTTCTTTCCTGTGCCCTCCCTGCACATACATACCTACTTTTCACTATGTTTTCCCCCTGCTTGCATCTCATTTCACCACTTTCCTATCTCCTCATTTTTTCTTTGCTTCACATATTTTTAGTGAAATGCTGTGAGATGCACCATGTCACGCAGCTTTGCTAAGCTCATAATAACAAAAAAGCTTTGACAAACTAAATAATATATGAACCTTATAAAATGTATTTTCATATATAAATATGTATACACATTAGAATTATAAAAATTCACCTTTCTAAGGACTTAATTTTCAATACACATTTAATACAACAAAAGTCATTTAACCCTGGATACACAAAGGCATTAAGTCTAAGTTACAAATAGAGCTTTTATAATTCTAATATGTATACATATTTATATACGAAAATACATTTTATAAGGTTCATATATTATTATATTATTATTATATATTCTGTTTTAGTGTATGGTGTGTTTTTTTTTATGTGCATTTTATGTGTGGAACCTTTAAAATCTTAATAGGGCTAGTGATGTCATAGAGGGAGTATCTATATATATGTGAGGATCTACCTGAAAAGAACAAAAGTTGAAAACGCTGACAATGAGAAGACCGACAACATAAATGATCGACAGTCCAGAATCCCGATGCTGAAAACACCGACAAGCGAAACGAGCATGACTTTCTAAGTATGTGATAGTGACGGACTTTAGGGTTAGGGTGCAGATAAGGTAAGTGGGCATTAGTGATGGACTTTAGGGTTAGGGTGCAGGTAAGGTAAGTGTGCGATAGTGACGGATTTTAAGGTTAGGGTGCGGGTAAGGTAAGTGTGCGATAGTGACAGACCTTAGGGTTAGGGTTTGGGTTAAGGTTAGTGCATAGATAGTTGTGTATGTAAGGTTTAGTGTAGTTTTTTAAGGTTTTTGGTGTGCTTGTGAGTGTGTTTTTCGGAAACGGATATGTTTTGTTTTTTTGAGTTTCGGGATTGTGGTTTGTCGGGCATTTAAACTTTCTAGTATTTCAACTTTCGTTCTTTTCGTGTCTGTGTTTTCTTTGTTGTGCTTTTAGTTTGTTGATTATTTCAGGTAGATCCATATGTGATTATTTATTACTTGTATTTTGTCTGAAGAAGGTCAAACATTGAATGTGTACGAAAGCGCTAACTTCAATTGTTTTATAATACAGTTTTGTTGGAGTAAACCCTTGCCTTTGTTGTTTTTAGCTTTACCAAGCTCAGCAAAATGGACCTATATTGATATTTGTGTTTTAAATAATAAACATGTTTAAAATAAACACCTGTCTCCTACTTCAAACCCAAGACCATTGCACTTGTCAGGTGCTGCATTAACCTGCCATGCCACACAGCTGTTAATTAAAACAGCTGGTTTAAGCAAAACATAGTAATTACAGGTTACAGCCATTAAGCGTGCTTCAGCGGAGCAGTGCATCACACTGTGCCATGCAGTAATGCAAAAACTGGGATTGCACCTTGGAGTCTGGTGCAAGAGTACACCACTAGATATCCAAACACACAAGAATGAATGCAAGTGACATCTTTAATAGCAGGTAAATGTCCCCTTTTATCAGCAACATTTACAAGTACACCTGCTAAGAACTTACTGGCAAAATACATGTACAACAGGGACCTAGGTGCAGAAATGCATCTGTACAAAGCCATGCACATAATAATGGCTATAAAAAATGTATGCCACAGCCTGTATATCTGTACTTATATCTTACAAATGCACCTGCTGTAACAGTGACTCAGTAGGTCAGTCTGTTAAATGCTTTGAAACAGTGCATTTTACCACACACAGTCATGGGTTCATATCCAGTGGTATGCAGCATTTAAATAACATTATTGTGATGCCATCAATTAATCACTGAGTCATACACTCTTTATCCACACAATGCATTACAAATGAAATGTCTGCTTTTCACTGATGGAAGTCACAGGCTTGCAGATAGAAACGCACTTCACGTATCCCTATACCAAAACTGTAAGTGCATAAAGTGTCACATCTTGCATTAATATGCATTCACAGAGGATTTTAACTCAGGTATTGCAAATGATACCCACTTCTGTCAGAGTCCAGTACACAATCCTTTCAAACTGACAGTGCAGATTATCAGAGTTGCACAACTAACATACACATATGAAGCCCCTGTTTGTAACAAGGACTGCCAGTTTACACATTCCAAATGAGTAATAGACTGTAACACATGGCCTGACAGTTGCCCAAATGGTGGACATAATGCTATATTTATCCCCTATGTTGCTCAAGGACATAACAAACATGTAGCCTAATACTCTGCTGATGATACTGTTTCCTAGCATACTTACCTTAAACACATGCCTTAATTGGCAAAAAACAAAAACCAAAAAAACAAAACAAACAAGAAAATAATAAACAGATGCCAAGCCGAGTACTCCTTATATTCCAACATGTTTATTGTAAGCACTTTTGTTCATCCTGGGTAAAGTGAACTTCATCAGACTGCCTTGCCTTAATTGAGTGGAATGGCTACCCTCACTTTGGCACTGCCTCTAATACAAGGCTGCCACAGCTGCCACAGTTACTCCTACAGGTTGTTGTCCTCCAAACTGTCTAGGTTTATTACCTGCAGGAGTAGCTGCAGCCTGTACCACACACATCTCTGTGTAACAGTAGCTTCTACAGACCTACCCTCTGTGATGACATAGTCCTCACCCTAGTAATGTCCAGCACAACATATCAGAAAGGGCTTGGAATGTACAGGGAGGCCTTATAGCTTGTATAGTGGTTGCATGTCATTGGCTAATGACAGTGAAAATCAGCAGTGTTGTCTGCAATTAGCATTTCAAAACCACAGACTGGTTAAGAGGCAATCACCTTCTAATGAGAAGCATGTTAAAAGGCAAACATGCTGGCTATGGTGAACCATTCTGTATGAGACTTTCTGCACACAGAACTTTCATTTGCAAAAACTTAAATATCACCACATATCAACAGAGGAGTTTTGCACTCCAGCAGGTATGTAACTTTTTTGCTTACAACAGGATGTAGATGTGTGAATATACTTACAGGGAATAGGGGTTACAGCACTAAGCCTTTCTTAGAAATGTGATAATGACATGTCATTAATATCCAAATTTGTAACACCTACTGAGGACATAGAGTACATCAAGGGTGGAATGTTTTTTGTCAATGTGGCACACTGGTCTCTTGAGACTGTCCCTTTATAGTGGTTGTAATAGCACACTGCTATTTGTTTATCACTGTTGTTTTAACATATTATCAGTGGGGTGGCCCCTAGGGGACACACCACAATAGACTCCACTGTTGGGTGTATGATCATACAGCAGTATCTATCACGGCACATGTGGAAATAGCTGACTATCGCTAGTATCTTAGTTGTATCCACACACTTAATATGTTTCCAAACTGTGGAATATGACATGTGTGATTTAGCAGTGGATACTGCCAGCCAGTCTGTTCTTGTTGTATCTCTACATAGTGTACTTCCGCATATGTGATCCTGACGTGTTCCCATTCTGTTGTCTTTTAGGACACATGTACTCAAGAGACTGTGCACCTTTCATAGATGCAGAGAATGAGATTATACTTGAAGGCCTCTGGTAACACTCCTACTACTCCTACTGTCCAGGGAAAGGCAAAACAGGGAACAGTGGCCAGCATTTTGGACTAACGTGAATGGTACGGGTCATCTCAGCAGGGCATATGAGCAGGTTCAGCACTGCGCAACAGACATGATCAATGCTGCATGCAGAAGAACAGCAGATATATCCAGGGATCATAGCATCACCAGTGGAGGGCCTGCAGCAGAACAACCACTCTCAGGCACTGAAGAATTCCTGGCAAACCTAGGCACACACAACAGCTCCCAGGCATCCATCACACCCCACACATCGTGGATGTTGGTGCCACAGCTGCCATGGCAAAGGAGCATGCAAGTAATCTTAGTTTGATCACCATTGCAATACTGTAGCATCTGTAGCATTCAGTGTGTCAGGGTGTAGATACTCTTATGTGGGTGTCAGGTCTGTGTTCTTTGGGGGGGGGACTGCAGTTGGACTCTCCTGCTCAGATGTTGACCGATATAACAATTAACTTAGTAGTGACTATAAATGTGAGATATATGGATGTATTACCTTGTTGTGGTGCAACATGTGGTGGTCCTGACATTACCTGTCCCTCTACTTTTCACAGGTCCACCAGGTATTGGACAAGGCCACGGTCCTGCTCCTGGCAAAAACGACACTGTTTTGTTATAGATGTAGGTTTACAGCAATGCAATCCCTAAAGTGTCATCCCAGGCCTGCTGCCTGGAGTGCTGTACTGTCAGCATGATTTCCAACTGCACAGTCATATGTATGCCTTGTATGTGTCACTGCACTGATAGATTAGATGCAACAGTATTGTCAAGAAATTGCAAATTATCATATGTGTCAACTGTCCAGGGTCTTTACAAATCTCAACAGTGTACCTCATTTTTGCTGATGAGATTGCTGTGTAAACAGCTTTTATTTACAAGAAACTACAGCTGTATGTGGGAATAGTAATGTTCTCTTGTTCAACTATATGAGGTTGGGGTTTTGATAGGTCTGTAATAGTGACAACAGTGTATAGAGCTCTACATTTATTGGAACAAAGTACTGCAGAACATAATAGTGTAGGTATTAATCTACTGCTTTTTTCTCTGTTATCACAGGTGATTAGGGGTGGTTGTTCTCTGTCTCCTACACAACCTGATGTCAGTGTATCTTCATATCTTCAGACTCTGATGATGATGGCAATCACAATGAGGTACAGGTGGTGTTTCAGGGGCAGAATATGTCCCAGAGGTTGACTTCACTCTTCTGCCCTTATTGTCACTGCACACAGTCAGTATGCCTACACATACCCAGTGCACTCATGCATCCTTCATTTGTGAAAAGGTCTGATACCCATGATAACTGTCACCAAGGTTTTGGGAGCTAAACCATCTACAAGCTGTGGTGCTGGGGATGACCCATCTACAAATTTCCTGTGTCCAGTACAGCCATTTGTCCAACAACACCCATGATTGTCATGTTCTGCATCCCATGGTGTAACCTGAACATGATGTGTGTCACAGCAGATGTGTGCTTCACATGCATGGAAAGCCTATTACATATAGGGTGTACTGTTTGTGTGACATGCCTGTCTCTCCTACATGTAGAATGTATACCACAGTGATGGTGTAGGTGTGTAGGTCAGGTAAGACATGTGTTAGTCCTGTCATGGATGTGTGGGAGTTACACAGTGGGAAGTGACACCTTCCTGTATAGGCAGACATACACATCCCCTGCAAAGTATTTATGAGACAGACTACACATCTACGGTCTTAACATGTACTCCATAGGATATGTTATCTGCAATGTGTATTGCAGTACCATGGAACCTGTGCGGTAGCTACAATTGTAAGAGATGCCTGTTTAGTGACATAGTGAGGGTGCCATTGTACATGATGATTGTGTTATGAGTGCTGCATTCAGTATAGCAATTACAGTCTGGAGTTACATGACAGACCTGTCTGTGTAGGTTGTACAACACTGAGTGCATCCTCACATCTCACCGACCACTGAAAGTCATAAGCTGCATTTCTCCATGTGTCCATCTGTCCATGACTAAGGGCTCAAGTGTGTGTGGTGTGCGAACACTACAATATTTCCCAGGGGTGGATGACTTCCCAAATGATAGTATTGTACTGTTGTTGGCATTTAGGATTTGTCAGTGGCTCAGACAGCAACCTAATGTGTTTAACAGGCCATCCTGGATAACTGTTGGTTCTGCGTGGGATTCAGTAACATCTCCTGATATACTCTCACCTGCTAATGTAGCCAGTCAGAGGGAAATGACAGTGGCTGTGACTGCAGAGAGGGAATGACTAGAAGGGGTATGCCATTAATGATGTCTGGGGAAATTCACTGGTGACTGGCATCATTGCAGCTTAGGTCTCCCAATGCTATCTTCCCAGATTATGATTGTCAGACACTTGCCTACCCACCAGCTGACATAACACTCAGTAGATGCCCTACACAGTTTCCAGGAAGGCCTGCTGACCTTGCTTTTGTCAAACCATGGTAGGTAGAGTGGGTTATATTGCCATCATCCATTGCATAGTATAACACTCAATAAGGTCCACCAGTTAAAGTCAGTACGTATGATTTAGTCTTGAGCATAACAAACAGTGTGTGGTCCAGTGCCAGTAGGTGTACAGCGGTGTTACTGCCTGTATCTATGCTAACTCCTTCCATGGCATTTCATGTCACATGTCTCAGGGAATTGGAGCCACTGCTTGGCACTTCATGCTAGTTGTACATTATGCAACTAAGTATCGCACTTTCTTCCAGCATGTTCCAAGACGACAGTCATCCAAGGTGTGTGTACAGAGCACACACAAACATGTTAGGAAAGTGTAATATGTTTACCCTTTGAAGATAAGGTGGGGGTTTTACACAGGTATTCTGCAGCTGGACAATATCCAAGTGGTATGTACTGGAAGGACACAATTACCTCATGAGGACTCTGGAAAACAGGGGAGTCCACAGAATTGCTGTTGTCTGGCATCTACTGACACCACTCTTACATAAGATATCATGCACTGATACATTTTCTGTCATCACACACAAAATGGTACTATGATGCCCATGATGACAAGCAGGGCACAGACTGTTTGCTCATCCACATAGCTGTACCACATCATGAAAGGCTCTGTAGACTTCACATACCCTTTTCTATGTAGATGCCTTGATTAGCAACTTGGTCAATTGGTTGGCTTTTGCACATGTTATACCATCTGTTCTAGGGTTAGTGGCATGTCACTATAGAACTGACAAGAGGTAGATTAGTAGCACTGCTGTAGTGCCACAATATAATGTACATTGTCCATTGACATAGATGTCCAGTCTTGCTGTAATAATCAGCACACTGGCGATGAGCCATTGTAGGTGACACTTTCACAGCATTTCATGCATCCTCGTTATGCTGCTACATGGTGGGTATGGCAACACACTCTGTGGAATGTGTCACCACTGTGGATTATGCAGAAATATGTATGCAGTCAGGAACATTTGATACAAAGCTGTGGACAGCACCACAGCCATACCAGACTACATGTCCATCCACATCTTCACACCTAAATATGACAATGTTCAAGGTAACACAGATACTGTATACATACACATTAAGGATAGATAGATATCCAGATTTTGTGAAATACTGTGTTTTCTCAGGGAGAATGCAGGTGCCATTAAGTACTGGAAGGGTACATAATCAGGCAATAGTCGGCTGCAGGAGTAGCTCCAAATATCCAGACACCCATTATGCGTATTTGTATGAACATATGTCTACCAAGATATATCATTACACCATGTTATGGGGTGGCATTAAGTGACCACCAGGTTAGTCATGCTGCAGCTCATTTTCCCAAAGGTTAGCCTACCCCCTTAACTACAGTGTTCAGATGCAGTGCAATGACATCCCCCCAAGGGGAAGCAATCTATTGCAACATGTGTTTGCCAATATGGGTAACGACTGCAGTGCCCCCCAATGTGCGGTCCTCCCTGGTTGGACCTGACCATAGATCAGTGTCATTAAAAATATCAGCACTAACCCCCCTTGCAGACAATAAAGACTTATATTTCACCAAAGTCATTTATTACCTCCTGTGGGATGGTTTACTTAGCTTGACTGCACCCCCCCCCTCTGATGGGATGGCATGTATGCAGACCTGTACACTCATGCATTATGGCAGCAGCATTACAACTGCATGAACTCGGCTGTGCCTGACAGGAGGAAGACAGGCTCCTCTTGGCACAGCAGACCTGCCTGGTAAACAACTGCCTGCCATTATCAGGCTGTACAATAGGAGGTGGACATTGCTGTGTGACAGTTGGGGTGATTGTGCCCCCCCAAATGGTGACACAACCTCCTCAGTTACAACAACCACATAGTGTTGTGATGTTGTGTAGTCATAGTAAGTTACAAAATTAACCACCCACACAAAGCAAAACCACAATGCACAGTGCTGTTACATGTGTAACCTCAAATCACAGGCCCAGATTGTCAGTGAACTCATACTTAATGGAATAACATAGAATGGGTCTGTACCCGTAGATAACCTGGGGTCTATATGATGCTATCGAATGGACTAAATAACACATGCTATTTAGTCGATCTGATACTGTCGTAATGGCAAAATAACAGAGTCACGGAACATCAAATTTTTTCCCAGGGAAAAAATTTGGTGGGCCGTCTTCAGGACTTTGCCATTTCCTCCACTATGGTGCGATCTTGAAGTTGGTATATTTAAGTAGGAGGGGTGTGGAAGGAACCCACTTATATTTGTGTTTAAGTTTATTTATTTTTTTTTTATGGAGCAGAAATTTTTTTTTTCCCTGGGAAAAAAATTCCTGTGCTGTTTGTTCGATATTTTGTTGTTTCGATATTATCGGTGCGATGAAATAGCGTTCGCTATTTACATTGTACAGTAATATGATATAGACGCGCTAACCTGTAGTCTCATATGTTCTGCGTCAACTTCACTCCCCTGTCCCTACCACTTCACATGACACATGACATTCCTACAACCTGTCCCATAACTTCCATATCTAATGAGCAGGTTGTAAATGGCCTCTCTATGAAGGATACACAGCATCTATTGGACATGCTAACATTCCAGGCTGCATCCTACAGTGGCTGTGTTATGGATTACTAACACCATTGGGAACACCGTGCAATCATGCTGAAACCACTGGCTAGACCCCAGCTGACTGAACAATGGCAAATGTTATACCCTTGCACAGAAGTGGTGCATGTCCTGACCACCAGAACTATGGACCTCTTTGCCGGAGTATCCATATCTGTATGGCCATAGGGGCAATCATCATGGAGCTGATCAGTACACATATATGTGATCTACACACAGCTGACTGTTCACAGTTTTTTGTTCTTTGTATTAGAAAGGGTGAAAATTGATGGAAGCGGAGGCTTATAGGAGGAAAAAAATTTGAGTATAGAGAGCTCTGGTGGAAGGTAACTTTACAGGCTAATGAGTGGCCTGGGTTGAATGATTGTATTTCCATAGCCCCCCATTCTCAAACTTAGAACTGCAAAATTATAAGTTACAATTTAACAAACAACCTGGATCCCAACGTTGTTTTATGCATTTCTCTGTTTTTTTTAAATGTTTTAACATAATCCTTTTAAAATGGTTTAAAACATTATTTAAGGTCTTAATCCATCGCTCATGTATTTCTTATTTCAATAAGTGCAAACATCATTATTGAATTAAAAAAATGTGTTTAATTATTAGTAAAATGTTCATATTTTTATAGTGTAATTTTATAGGTGACTGCAAGATGGTGCAATAAATCAATAGAATGATTTTTCTTTCCTTTATATGGAATAGCTTATGTTGCACAATAACATATGTTTTATATTCCAACATATTTATTATTTTAATTGTATTTTAAATTACATATTGAATGCTTTTTAAGTAGAGGAATTTTGTCAAAAGGTTTTTATTATAGAAAGTATATTTTATGGAATTATTAAAGGTTTTAGGTAAACATCAATTATGTGTATTAAAATGCTTTGTGATAGGTTTTGTCTTAACTGGGATTGGTATAAATACTTAATTATGACAGCCATGGTGGTGCAGCGGTAGCATTGTCGCCTCACAGCAAGAGGTTCTCCCATTTGATTCTCGGCTGGAGCGCCTTCTGTGTGGAGTCTGCATGTCCTCCCCGTGGTCGAATAGTGTTCAAAAGACATGCGTGAATGGGCGTGCCTTCATTGAATGTTGGACGTCGAGCTGGCACCTCAGCACCATGAAAATCTACTGCCAATCATTAGCGGACCAGAGTGCTGCTGTGGCGACCCCTAACTGGGAAAAGCCGAAGGAACAACATGAATACTTAATTATGTTTTTTTCAACCCACATCTGATGAAATTTTACAAACAAAGACGTAATTCAGGATGTTAATGCAGAACTTTGTTTTTGTGCTTTGGTTGTGACATTAAAGGAAGAGAATTCGACTGTCTGCGAGCTTTATTGTACATCTTCCCAGGTCTCTTGTTTGTTTTACAAGTAATGTTTGTGGACCTAGTGCAATTTTCTTTGGATGCAATGACAGTTTGATAATGGACCTTTCCAAGCAGCACTGGCACTTGCACACAACGGTTTGGTCCCTCACAAGAGAACTTCACATCATCAGCATGTGTTTGATGGGGATCATCTGAAATGATTATCATTGTAGCCTGTGGCATATACACTACTCAGAGGTGATCTCTGCCTTACATACAGGGCAATGTTTGACCCTGCTTGATTATAAATGCTGCATATCTGCAGGTGGCATAGTAGATGGATTAATCATTCTGAGGACTTTAACCTAGTATATGACGTTAATAATACATAATGGTGGGAGAGATTTGTCTTGAAGACCTTAACACACCTTTGAAACAGAAGCCTGGCTAATGGCAAGCAGAGCACTTCAGTGCACCTCAGCAAATGCCATCTGTATGATTGGCTAGGTGACTGTCATTTCACCACAAGGCTTTAGCCTGTGTCCCTTTTGGACTGGGGCAATATATGCTGATCATGTAAATAAGGGTATACAGTTGTCAACAATTGTGAGGGCTGTATGCCCATTATACTAGTGAAGTTCAAACATCCTATGATTCCATAAGCTGACGTAAAATGCTCTAACAGCCACACATACAAACATGGCTACATTGTGCATAGTGCCACTTCCAATTACTGTTACAGGACATGGCACAACACACATATAGTGCAGGTTGGGTGTATGTAGATTAGAACACTTGCCTATACAATGGTACACACTACAGATCATAATAAGTGATACACACAACACACCTTATGTCTGCTAGTACTATCGGTTTAGTGCATATTATGCTTGATGACATCAGCAAATCTAGTTGTGATCAGGCATTTGGAGGGTCACATCAGTTACTACAAATAACATACTGCAAAACCCTACTTCATTCTAAGTTACTGAGGTGATCATATTTATGCCCTATGGATATAAACACAAACACACACACACACACACACACACACACACACACACACACACACACACACACACACACACACACACACACACACACACACACACACACACACACACACACACACACACACACACACACACAAACATGGGCACACACACACACACACATACACACACACACACACACACACACACACACACACACACCAAGTTGCCTGGAGTATGATTAAAACCCCCTACTTATCTAACAATATTTATCACATGCACTGCAGCTTATGTCTGATGCCATTGTGGCAGCTGGTAGTCTTAAGGTAGATGAACTCATCAGGCCTTGTAGAAGAGAGCAGTGTGGAAGCCAGCAGCAACTAGCACGGCCAAAATGGTGCATACCCATTGCAGTTCAATAGCCAATAAATGTTTCTCAGTTGTTTGGCAGGAAAATACACACACCAAGTGACCAGCAGTGAGATTAGAACCCCTACCTATCTACTCTTATAAACTGCAGATCACAGTACTTATTGCATGCACAATGGCTTAAGTCAGATGCTACAATGGCAATGGCAGCTGGTAGTCTTAAGGTAAATGACATCATCATGCCTTGAAGAAGAGGACAGTTTGGAAGCCAGCAGCAACTTACTGGGCCAAAATGTGACTAACCATTGCAGTTTGATAGCAAATGAGGGTTTCTCAGATGCTTGACAGGTGGATGCAGACACACACACACACACACACACACACACACACACACACACACACACACACACACACACACACACACACACACACACACACACACACACCACACACACACACACACACACACACACACACACACACACACACACACACACACACACACACAGCATGTGACCTGCAGTGAGATTAGAACCCCTACCCATCTAGTCTTACACACTATAGAGCACAGTACATATTGCATGCAACACAGCTGATGTCTGCTTTATAAGTGATTGCAGGCAAACTACTTGTGGATTACACAAACTAGGCTTGTGTTGAACAGCATTAGTGGCCTGCAGAGTTATATTGCTTCATACTGTTATCTATATCTAGTATCCTAGCAGTGAGATAACTATTACCCTAGCTATGTGTCTGCAGTTACCAGTATGGCTGTATGTGGCTGTTTGCACTTGGATGGCCAAGCCTGTGAGCAGGGACAATGTGCCCCATCCATGCGTGCATAGACAACATTATACATAACACCACCTGCTCACCTGTTGCTGTCTATGCGGTGACACCCTGCAGGCACAGGGGTCTGTAGGTAAATGCATTAAGTACTGTTGAGCTCTTACTTAGGATCCTTTGAACAACATTATAGACGTGTGATAGAGCAGGTTTACTCACCAGTATTAGGGTATGTAGGGTAATACAGATATTCAGACATATATTTCTATATATAACAGGGGTGTATATATAAATGTAGCTGTGGGTGTGTCTGATATGTACATGTGTTATATACATATATGGGGAGAGATTGAGATGTATGTTTTTATATATGTATATAGCTATATATATATATATATATATATATATATATATATATATATATATATATATATATATATATATATATATATATATATATATATATGTGAAAATACATAGAGATACATATACTAAGTATGTGAGAGAGATAGTGATAGACAGCTATGTGTACATATGTGTATGTATGTAGAGACATATCTGTACATAACAGGCCATTTTGATCAAAGGGTGACAGGATTGCATTCATTTTACCTAAGTGTATGGCCATGCCCAGTGGGATTATCATAATTTCACAGAGTGATTCTAGGCTACACCTACCTGCATGCCAGTTTTGGATTTTGTGTGTTATAGACACTGACATCAGTCCCTGTTTCTGCAGTACTGCACTTCACTCAAAATGTCCATGGCATTCTCCAGCTCTCTGACATATTTAATATGTGACAGATGTTCATAATGTTACATCACATACAGACTGACACTCTGTGGCAACACCAACATAATAATACCTCACATGCAAAAGATATGGTTACCTCTAGATTTGAACCACCACCAGCATCACCCATACTAACTTTCCTAATCGACTGAGCCACACAAGCTGCCAGCCACAGTGTAGTCATTCATCACACAATCAACAGCATACATATGTACGTTGTTATTCCTGCATTAAGTGAGACATATCATGCGTGCTTGATTTCTTTGTTACTACCCTGAGTTTGTCTGGACGGCTGATATACCATCAATGACCTACTGTTAAAGTGGTTATATGGGGATACTGCTGTTTTGGGTGTGGGGGGAGCAAAACCACATGTTGTGCTGGGATACATGTAGTCCAACTATCATGTGACCCCACTGTTTAACATTTCCCTTGAATGATGTAGTGCATATTCCAACCATGAGGTCTATCAAATATTAAGGAACACATACTAGTGGATTGAGTAACTGTAGTGCAATGCAGATGTTACTTGCATCCAAATAGTCCACTGTATTTACTTGCAGAGATACTGCAAATGCATATAAACAACAGCATATTATACTAATCCTTACAAATAGTGTGTATGTTATGGATTTATCTTGTGAATGCAGTGGTTGACAGAACTGTCATCCAGGGATAGCTCTGTCTTATGCAGCAGTACACAGCCAATACATGGATAGGTACAGGTTGTTTGGGTTGCCTGACATTAATTTTACTATTTGTTTGTGAGTACGAGTAAGGGGTCAGTCCCTAGGGCTCTAGGTTGTCAGTGAATGTGCTATGCATTGTCTCTTAGCAAAATCCAGGGCATGCTGAGCATAACTACATCTTCCTACAGGGACATCATCAGGGGGTTCCTCCTCCAAGTCCTCCTGTGACTGTGGCTGCGGTGACCTAGGCAGTGGTGGGGAGCTGTGTATCCCTTCCCTTTGCTGATCTTGCTGAGGCTGTTAGCATAGGATCACATTGTGTAGCATAGCACATACTGTGAACATATATGCATATGTGGCTGGGGAGTACTGCAGAGCTCCACCAGATATATCTGGGTCACTGAAACTGTGGTGTCAGAAACCCAAACACATGCTCTGTGATGTTCATAGTTTGTGCATGTTCCTCATTATGGCATTCTTCGGTGTGTGTGTGTGTGTGTGTGTGTGTGTGTGTGTGTGTGCATTTCTGATGGTTGTCATCATCCACGGTTCCAGGGAATTGCCAACATCCCCCAGTAAATGGCTTTGTGGGATATCCCCCATAGCAAACATCTGGTACAGCTGTGATGCATGCCAGATATGGAAGTTGTGATAACTGCCAGGGCTGCCAGCACCCACATTCATGATAATTCCCTGGGCAGTCCGCATGACCTGGTAGTTGATTAAGTGATATCCCTTGTGGTTGACATAGATACTACATTCCTCAGTGGGTGGTGCCTTGATGTGTACATGAGTACAATCTATGGCACCCAGCACTTTATGGTAGTGTGCTACACTGTAGAATTGTTGCATATTGCTGGCCCTAATCTCAGCAGTGAGGAGAAAAGAAATGTGCTCACTGGCATGTGGAAGCATGGCATCCACGAACTGGTGGAGTTCCCTGGATGCTGATGCCTGTGAGACCCCCATCATATCCCCAGTTGGTCTTTGGAATGCACCTGTAGCTAGTATCCTAAGGGTTAAATATACCTTTGGTTCCATTGGGATGGGTTCCCCTCTGTTGGCTCTGGGTCTGAGTTGAAGGCAGCAGAGCTCTGTGAGTTCTTTTAGTATGCCCCTGCCCACATGTAGTGCTCTACAATCTCCATCTCATGTAGCTCCTGGAAGGTTACTCTGAACCTGAACACAATTTTCCTTCTCAGTCTAGGCCTACTGTCAGCAGCAGCAGCACTGACTTCAGCATCTAGCACATACAGGAGCAGCAGACCTGCAGCAGCCCCTAGCATTCTCTCAGTTAAAATTCCAAAGACTGTATTCCATTGGGGTAGAGTATTGGGGAAAAATCAAAATGTAGGGTGTATGCATACTTTATACAGGTCTGCTGTAGGTGCAGCATGTGTGATTCTGTAACTATGATGCATTCCACCTGCCTACAATATAATTAATATCATTTAATGGCCCTATTTTAACTTAAGGTTCAAAACTAATTAAATACATTTTTTAAACATGCTCAGCACAGTGGTGTGCCATGCAAACACATGCACAGAAGGTTAACAAAGCTTAGAAGTTAGTGGACACAACTCCCCTATAGGGACACGCTCAGACAAGTAGCACACAGTGCAAACATGCAGTGCTAAGCTGAAATGAGCTTAGAAGTCAGTAGACATACCCCCTTGTGTCAACTACCTCCTGTGAAAACAGCAGCATGGTTCTAAGCCTACATAAAGGGGATATGCAAAAAATATTATTTCTTTCTGCTATTCATTTCCTCTGCCTCATTTGCATAGGTATCTGTGCTCACAGCCTGGAAACTGCACACTTCAAAGCCCAACCACATTAGCAATAGCATCAATGCACCATTGTAGGGACTCCACACACAGTCCTGTAATACATTTCTGTCACATATTAATTTTTTGTTTTTTTTCAATTTTTTTTTATTTTTCTATTAAGTGTGTTTGCATACTGTGGTGCACTGCTTAAGCAGGACCAGATTATTAAAAAAAATATTAATTGAACATTTCTTTTAATTTTTCTGACATACAGGATGATAGTTTCAATCATATGCATATGTGGTATGACATTTCTGCCCAAATATCTAAATTTTTGAAACCTCTTTTGTCTGTCTACACTCCTGTATACAGAATTTTTCCAGGTACACTACAGACATTGACACAGAGACTGAAGAGATGCCTATCTGCTTGCTGGCTCACTCTACCTGCCTCATTTACTTGACATTCACCTGCTTTTGAGGTGATTTTCAAACCATGGAAGTTTCCATGCTGGTGCGTGCATGCCGTTCAGCAGCGCTTACTGAATCTAAAAAGATTGACAGCCATGTAAGCAGCATGGCGCAATGTCTACATGGAAAGAAATAATGTAGGCTTTATTAAATACCCCCCATGAATTAATACAGACACCAGCTGGTGACATAATAATTCCATTCTAATTAAATTCTGAAATTCTTAAGCTTAACTCATTAATTCACTCTTATGTTTCTCTACATTTAACCTTTTCTATTTCATTCTACCTACGAACACAGGTGTTTGCTTAATTTCCTTAACAATCGGTAGACTTTGATAAACCTAGCTTGTTGTTTTTACTGGGCCACACTGTCACTGGTCCCAAAACTCGCCACCACTTTTCTGGCTTTACAATAAACCTGCCTTTAAGATTTACTCTTGGGGCCAACATTGATATAGGTAAGATTGTTCTTTCTTGCACTCAAACTCATACCTTCTATAATAATAACTGTTTTTCTTGCTTCACACAAAGCTCCAAGCTTTCCTCAGTCTTTTTACTTGTTTCTTTATTTTCTTTTGGCTTTTTTGGCTTTTCTCTTTTGGCTATTTTAAATGTCTCTCCTAAGATTTTATGTACCAATTTAAGCAAACCAGAGTTTTATCTTACTTCTGCACTATCACCTTTAATGAAACCTTACAAAGTATCAGCTAGGCAGCATTAAAGTCTCTCCCCCTCGATGATTAAATTGAATGCTTCAATTCAACATTCCTTAGGATCTTGAACAATTTAGCTTCAGTCCGTCAAAAGAGAACAAAAACTAATCATGCCAGCTGGTTTAGCAAACCCACAAAGCAAATCATGACTGCTAGGGACAAAGCATGGAAAGCATGGCAAAAAAATAAAAATCCTTCTGACCTCATTCAATGCAAATAACTGTGTTTGTTTGTATCTTTCGGCTTTTCCAGTTAGGAGTTGCCACAGCGGAACTCCGGTTCGCTAATGATTGGCAGTAGAGTTTTACGTGCTGGCTTGCTGGGCCTAAAGCACAACCTTCAATGAAGGAATGCATGTTCATGCATGTTGCCACACAGAAGACGCTCTGAGAATCGAACGGGCAACTTCTAACTGTGAGGCGACAATGCTACTGCAGCACCACCACCGCAGTGCTTTTAATACAAATAACTGTGTAATCAAGTAAAATACCTAGTCTTTAAAAATAAAAAAAAATACTTCCAAATTCTTCAAGAACAACATAAAAAAAAAACAACAAATTTTGGGGTGCAATGAATTCCTTACTTCACCCATGCTCAAATAATAATCCTTGTACTAATCCAGATAAAGCACCCACTAAGATAGCCTCACTCTTTAACTCATATTTTATTGATACCATAGCTAAGCTCACCACCACTTTCCCAGAAACGAACATCAACTCAGCTGAACCACCTTCACCATACTCCTCGACTTCCTCTCTACCTAGTTTTTTCCTCTCACCTGTGCCAACCTCCATTATAAAAAAAAAAACTCCTTCATAAACTCAAACCTTGTACTAACGCACCTGAAAACTTACCTGCAGAATTCCTACAACTATCAGCAAGCTCCATTGCCTACCCTATCAGCATACTCCTCAATAGACCAATTCAGGAGTCCCATGTACCACATTCCTGGAAGAAAGCATATGTTCTCCCTCTTCATAAAGGCAGAAAAAAACTTTGACTTCTCCAGTTTCCACCCATTGCTATTCTCTCTTCCATCTCCAAAATATTAGAAAAATGTTTTCCTACTCAGCTTCTTAATCATTTGGTTCAATACCAAATCCTCTCTCCTACACAGCATGGCTTCAGGGTGAGTAATAATACCTGCCACAGCTCTCATTTCCTTTATAGACACAGTAAATAGGCTCCATGATGCTGGCTACATTGTCACCCCATTCTTTCTTGACCTCCCTAAGGCCTTTGATATGGAGTACCATCCCCTTTTTCTTACCAAACTCTCCAACTTAGGCATATCACCCCGACCCCAAACTGGTCCTCAAACTACCTTACCAATAGGCAACAATATGCCAAATGATAATATTCCCTCTCACCTTTCCTTAACACAACCACAGGTGTACCCCAAGGATCCATTCTGGGCCCCCTCCTATTTAGCATATTGATTAATGATATTCATAATACTCTTACTCAAGGCACAGTCATCCGATTCATAGATGATTTTACAATCATATGCACTACCAAGCCCATATCTGACTACAACTTCTTACCCAAAATGCCTTTACATCAACTGAAACTTGGATGTCCAATAATCATCTCACTCTAAACCCCAATAAATCTAAACTCCTAATATTCACCCCCTCGAAAAATACCCTCTTAACAAGAATGAATTCACTGACAATTCCCAAAACAGAAGTATTATCACAGTTGTTCCAAGTACTAAACTGTTAGGTGTCATCATAGATGAAAACCTAACATTTGATCTCCATATCCACAGCAAAATCAAAAAACACATCAAAAATTGGGTATCTTCTATAGACACAACTATTTCCTTAACCACAATGCAAAAAAGTATCTAGCCTCTTTCTGCTACCATCTCTATTATATGGTGCCCCTATCCTTACCAACAGCCATTCCTCTCTGAAAACCAAGTTTCACTCGTGCTACAATAAGATTTCTAAATTCGTAACAAATGCAACATTTTCAGCCCACCATTGTTCATCACTACGAAAACTAAACTGGCTTGAACTTCTGCACTATCTCACATATTTACAATTAACCACTGCACATAAATTTCTATATAAGCCATCAACTTGTCCTTCTCTTTCTTCTCTACTATGTACTATTCAAATAGACCTCTCAGATCTGAAAACAAAGTGCTATTCAAAGTTGAAAACTCAAATCACTTAGCTGGTCAGATGCTTTACTCTTTTACTGTCTCAAAACTATGAAATACTCTCCCACCATCAATCAGAACCACCAGCAATCCAGCTCTCTTTAAGAAGTCCATCAGACAACACATTTCCTCTCGCTGGCTATGCACATGTACCAATATAACACTCCCCATAACCTGACTCCCTCATCTATAACACCATATCTTATTCCATCTCTACACTTACAAAACTTTCCTATCTGTCACTTACCACAACTGACCCACTTGCTCTCCCTTTCTAAATTTCACAATTATTCATGCCTACAAACCTCCAAGAGTTAATAATCATAAAACTGTTATTCTATTTGTACAAACCCCTTATTACAGTTATTAACACTGCACAATGTAAACGGCTCGACTACAACCCTGCCATTTGGTTGTACTGACCACTGTGATCTATTTTACTGTACAATATCACATATTGTGAGTGTAAATACTCTGTACTGTTTAGTTCATATTATTGTATGTACTGTGACTAAATACTCTTTATTGTGTCATTTCATATTAATTTTAATCTTTGTAGAGCTTTTCTCCCAGGGCCTCCAGTGAAAATGGGCTCACATAGGCCCAGTGGAGCTTCCTGGTAAACAAATGCAAATAAATAAATAAATAAATAAGCACTAGGCACATTCCCTCAGGATGTTTTATCCCATCTTTGGTACCCGAACCTACCATTCACTTTTAATTCCACACAAAATTGAAGATAAAAAGCTACACTCTTCCAGAGTAAGTTTCATTTGGGTAGTCACAAACCCCATGCACTGAGTACCCACTTCCACCTGGCAGTCATTGATTCCAAGGGTTCTTGCTTCACAGCTACACTAAGAGCATGGTTCTGTGAGTTTTCATGCTTCTCAGCTTGGCTGCACTGCTTTGTATGGTGCAAAGCAACACAGTGCTTTCTTGAATATTGACCAATGATGTGTAAGGGTGGGAAACAGCCTGTATTAAACCCAATAAGTGGGAATACAGCAGAATCCATTGGAGTTCTATCACTGGCAGTGTACTATGGCTGGTGGTGGTGAAGGTATGCACTTTCAGGTGTAGCGTTGGGGCATTCTGGAGTCCAGGGTCATGGTTGGGCTCCTCGTACAAAACCATGCTGATAGGCTGCTGCAGGGTGGTTTCCAGGACTCAGAGTGTAAGGCAGAGGCCTGGGACCAGCTGGCCAGAGAACTCACCAGTGTCACTGGTATGCCCCGCACAGGTTAGCAGTGTTGTCACCACCATGATAACCTGAAAAGATGGAAGAGGGGACTCTTGGACACTTCAGTCCAAGAAGCGAGGGCAGAGAATGCCCCACAAGTATGTAGGTACTTTTTCCTCTCTTTTACCAATATGTACTCTGAATGTCTGCAAAACTGGTATGCATAATAGTGTGCTTGTCTCCCAACAGCTGCAGCTGAGACAGCTCACAATGTTGAGTTGCATGCTAGGCGCTTGGCCAGGTTGTGCCTTGAGTGTGGTGAGTACGGATGTATTATGCTAACTGTAGTAAAATAAGCAAGAAACAGCAAAGCATCAACTGCAATAAGGTATATACAGTAAAGTTTGTAGTGCAATAAATGAATAATGCCAACTGTACTACAATAAAAACAGGAAACAATACCAATAACTGCATTTAAGTATATACAATAAAATTTATAGTGCAATAAATGTAGAATTAGAGCTGTATTGCAATGAATGAATAATGCCAACTGTAGTGCAATAAAAACATGAAACAGTACCAATAACACCAAGGAAAATGGTGTACATCAGGATTATGTTGTTGTAACCATTGAATTAGAGCTGTATGCATTGAGGCTGTAAGGTAAGGATCTGCAGTCAAGCATAACACTGTAATAGCTGCAGAATGCAAATGCAATGGCTGCAGATTGTATTGATTAACTCTTATAAGTACTGTTCAAGGCTGTCTCTCGGCCAATATTGGTCACATAATGCTCTGTCATCCACAGACATCAGGTAATAAAGGTAAATAGGTGAGGTATCCCACTCCATGAGCTGATATTTGTTTGTTGACTTCACAGATATGATACTGAAATCTAGCTTACCTACTATCTGCATTATGCTTATATTTCATGTATGAGCATTCTACTGTCACTGCAGTCTACTGTAACACTGTACTTGTACTACCAGGTCATATTTTGGTTTCAGGTGAGCTCTAGGCAAATATCATTCAATCAGCAACCAGCAGTGACTCAGTAGCTTAGTTTGTTAAATGCTCTGTATACAGTTCATTTTGTCACACACAGGCCAGGGTTCGAATCCAATGGTATGTAGCAGTAAATATTACAGTAGCAGTCATGTAATGCTTGCAACTTCTTACTCCACAGGAACTACAAGTAAACGAGGGAGGTAGCCCATATTATGTGCAAAGAATTGTGTGTTGAGATGTCACAGACTGTTAAAATCGTAAGCAAGAATGTGTTCATCAGCAATGTTCAGTCAGAAATAAAATGTGTAATCTCGGTATGGCTGTATGCCTGGAGTGTCTGTTAAAAGTTACTGCAGTCAATTAATATATCCATATATGCAGATCTCCCCTGCAGTCACTGCTATTGTGTTCTATTCCCATGCCTGCCAATCAAGACATGGCAGCTGTTTAGTACCTTTACTGTACACATAGACGTCTCTCAAGTGTCATGATTTCATGTTATATAATTAATAGTGCATAATCCATCTGTCACAGGATTACCAAGAAAATGATTACATAGACTGCAAAGTATCACTAAATCAGCCTACAGGACACCTTGGTAGTTATATAGGCCCACATGATGCGCAAGTGTTCTGTGTAGTTGTGTACCCTCAGTTGTTACTGCTTGGCCCATAGTGTCCCATGCAAATAGCTTGAGAGGTATGTATGTGCTACATCAGCTGTAGGAGACTAGTAGTCACTGTACACATAAGCAAAATACAGACCCGTAAGGTAGATAGTTGTACTGTTGTAAAAAAAATAACCAGAAATGTTACTAATGGACTGTTTTTCTCTATATTTCCATCACAATATTCATTTATTTCTTATTGTTTTTCATTAGTTATGATTTATTATTAACATATGTTGTTGCATTAACTGCATTTTGGGACATGTGTTTTATTATTATTTTGTTTTATAATGGTTGCATATTAACATATCTTGTTAAATTACTTCTTTTGTTGGCGTTATGCTGTAACTGTTCCTGGCATGTTGTTAACATACTGACTGTACTAGTTTTGTTGTGATTTACATAATATGCATTGATATGTAATTGGGTTATTTCCAATGTTCTGCTATGCTATTAGTAAAAATGATTTGTTCACAACTAACCTACACTTATTGCTATACCTCCATTACTACAGGATGTCAGGGTAGGCTGATTTAGGGTGATCTGCTGACCTTGCCTCAACCAGCCATGGCACTGGTTCCTAGCACATCTGGGAATCCAGACTGGTGATGTCTCCTCCATTGCCCCTGCACCACCTCCAGTGTCAGGTGGGACTGCCTCAGGGGATGGGGCCTGGCCTCCCCTTGGAAGTGGTAGGGGTGTTGTTACCCAGGATCAACTGCTGGTCATGGTGCACAGGATTGTTCATCTGAGCTATGAACGCCACCTGTGCCAGATTAAGAGCATGTTGGCCAACCATTTGGGGAAGCCTCACCCTGGGGCCCAGCCTCCAACACAGCCACCCTCAGAGCAGTGAAGGAGCAGTGTCAACAGTCCAATGGAGGGGACATGAATCACGCTGCTGCTGTGTGGAGGGCATGTGCAACTTGGATTCCACAACACCCTCCCCATCCAAGGTGTTCACCCACCTCGTGTCACATACCGCCCCTGTCTGCTGTCTTGTCTGTCTTGTCTGTCTGCGAATGTATCCTGTCCTACCCAACTTGCTTCCCTACATGTACCTAAGTCCCTTTTCCACCATTCCACTCTCACCTTAATAAAAAAAAATGGGCACCTGTCCTAAAAAAAAAAAAAAAAAAAAATATATATATATATATATATATATATATATATATATATATATATATATATATAAATTGCCCAATACATAGCTCTCCATTTTGCACACATGTCCACTGGACACAAGTAGTTTGGTCCAACTGGCTTGACAATGCAGTTATATTGTCCTCACCCCTCTCTCTGGGGTTTGAGAGTTCAAATTAATCTACTAAATCTGTCAAAGTGCACAGCTGTTGCTATACAACAAATCGATAGCTATGGTTCTTTTCTACACCCTTCCTGTACATCCATACCTGCCTTCCACTATGTTCTTCCCCAGCTTGCCCCCATTTCACTACTTTTGTATCTCCCCTTTTTTCTATTCTTTATATTTTTTAGGGTGGAGTTGCAAGGCATGCCTCATCATGCAGCATTGCTTAGCTCATCTAAATAGAGCTCTAATGAGTATATGTTTTTGTAACATTGTAAGTCACATGTACAAAATAAACATGTCTGCCATGTTTTGGACCCAAACCCATTATACCTGCAGCACACTGCATTAACCCACCACACCACACAGATCTTAATTAAAACAGGTGTTTGCATCAAAACAGTCATTAGATGTGTCTCACCTGAGCTGCCCACTACACCGCCTCGCACAAACTGAAATTAAACATTAATGGAAAAAATGGTAGTGTTCCTTGGACTCTGATGCAATAATACACCACTAGACAGCCAAATACATAAAAATGGGTGTAAGTGAGGCCTGTGATAGCAGGTTAATGTGCCCTTGTATCAGCAACATGTAGAAAGACACCTATTAAGGCAACAATGGCAAAGAACATGTTCAACTTGGACCCTGATGTAGAAATACAGCCATAGAAAGCCATGCATATACTGATGGATGCAATGTGTGTCACAGCCTGTATGTCTGCACATATACCTTGCAAATACAGATGTCATACCAGTGACTCTGTAGCTCAGTCGGTTAGATCCCTTGTTTACAGTACATTTTGTCACACACAGTCCTGGGTTCAAATCCAGTTTTGCATTGCAGTGCAATTACATTACTGTGAAGACAGCAATTAATAACTGAATCAAGCAGTATTTATCCAGACAGGTTACTGGTAATTAATGAACTACTATCCAGTTTTGCAAGTCAAAGGCCTGCAGGTGGGGGCACACTACACATATCCATATAGCATAACTATATGTCGCCTACTACTCTGTTATTCACACTGTTGCATAACAGATATATCTTAATCACATGTCTTGATTGGACTGTAAAAGGTACCCTTATCCTGGCTCTGCAATAATGACAGGGCTGACACAGCTGCCACAGTTACATGTACAACTTGTTGTCCTCCAAAGTGTTCGCACTCCACCCTATGTGTTCTAGGCTGCAGCAGTAGCTGCAGCCTGTAGCACATACACCTATATGTAAAGCTAGCTACTACACACCTACCATACCTCCCAACCCCCTAGCAGAAGGAATCCAGACACAGCCATACTTAATGGAGGGGGACAAAGGTCCAGAGATAGGGACATGTTTTACAGTTTGCTCCTACATTGATAGTAAGTTGATACAATAACATCTATTGCATTAGCATGCATATTCAAAGGGGTATGAAGTCTGACACTCAAATGTGTGTCTTCCATTACTGACCTCAACCCACAATGTTTGACAGTGCATTGCCAGATGACCACAATGTGATGGGACACTGACCACACATATGAGGCAAAACTGTGGACATACTGCATAAATATCAACAGTTGACAACTATGGTACCAACACTATGCAATGTATTCTCTACAACTCAGTAATGTCCATTTTAACAGCTAAGAAAGGGGCCCAGGTCTACATGAAGACCTTACATATTGCACTGTAATGGCATGTCATTGGCTAATGAAAGTGCAATCCAGTTGTTTTGGCTGCAATTACCATATTAGAGCCACAGATTGGAGCTGAGGCAATTACCTGCTAATCAGCAGCACCTTAAACAGACAAGCAGCTTGTTAAGGGGAACAAGTCTGTATGAGACTTACCTCACACAGAGAGTGTATTTTCAAATAGGAATCACAGCAGTAAGCCTGTCTTAGATCTATGGTAATGACATGTCATTGATACTCAGCTGTCCTATACCTACAGGCATGTCTCTCAAATGTCCCTGATTTCCACTCACATCTTAGCTCTGTCCTCCTTATTCCCTCCTACAATGGTTGTCTGTTGTAGGGAAACTAGTGAATTACACATAAAACATAGTGACAATAAGTATGATGTACACTAATTCACCTCCTCTCATTCTGTCAATGTCTCACATAAATATTTCTAACATTTTAAAAGTGTCCCTGATTGTCCATGATATACTCAGGCTAAGTCCATGATCCTGTTTACATTGTTCCCTGTCTGGTTGAGAGCTATGCCTAACCTAACACTCAACCTGTTACAGCAAGATATCTAAACAAAGCAATAATTAATGGGGGGACAAATGCCGAAAATTAGGGACACTGTAACTATTGCTCGTACAAAGTAAGAAAGTGAATAGAAGAACAGATATTACAGTAGCATAACTGTGTTCTGAAGGGTATGATGTCTTAATATCAGATGTCTGTCTTTATTTTCTGGCACCAACCATCAATGATTGGCAAACCGTTTGTCAGAAATCCACAATGCTGTGTGAAAATAACCAAAACTTTGAGGCATAAATCTTGAAATTCTACAAATATCTGTATAGTTAAGTGGTATGATACCTACAGGGAGTATATACTACAGCAGGTTTGCATTGTTTCCTATCATTGTGGCACACTGGTGTTGCTGGACTGTCCCCATATAGTGGCTGTAATAGCACACTGATATTACATGACATATTAGTGAGAGCTTGCCCATAGGGGACACACCATAGTAGACTGCAGTGCTGGGTGTAGTAACATACAGCAGAATCTGTCACAGCACACAGGAACATACCCTAGTATTGCTAAAATCTTGGTGGTATCCACACACATAGTGTGTTGCCAGACTGTGTGATATGATCTGTGAGGGAGCAGTGGATAGTGCAGGCCATTATGGGTGCGCTGGATCTGTACATAGTGGACGTCCACACATCTGGGCCTGTAATGTGTTCCCTTTTGTTGTCTTTCAGGAACCATGTATTGCAGAAGACATGCCCCCTTCTCAGATGCGGAGACTGAAATAATAGTTGATGGACTGAGACAGCACCATCAGATCTTGTCGTCCAGGGTGAGGCATAATCGGGAAAAGTGGGCAGCATTGTGGGCAGACCTTGTGTGGGATGTCAATCTGATTGGTCAACAGGATAGAACCTATGAGCAGGTCTGACACTGGGCCACAGACATGCTGAATGCTGCACGATAAAGGGCAGTTGATGTTGCCAGGATCATGCTGCCACCAGTAGAGGGCCTGTGATGGAGCAGACACTCTCAGCCACAGAGGATTTCCTGGTAAACCTAGGAACACATGACAGCTCCCAGGTAGTCATCACATCAGTCATCATGGAGGTGGGTGCCACAGTGTCACAGCAGAGGAGCATCCAGATAAATGTACTGTGTTCACCAGACTAATACTGTATCAGTCATTGTGACAGGATATACATACCTGTACATGTGTGTTAGTTCTATCTGCATTGGGGGAGAGTCAGGGTTTATGCTCAGTTGTGCACAAATACTCAGAATGTCAGCAATACAGCCAGTAACACAGTAGCTACTGTACATGTGGATATATGCACATATTACCTTGTAGTACTGCAACATTTGGTGGTGCTGACAATAACTCTCCCTCACCTTTTCATAGGTCCATCAGGTGTGGCCCAAGTATGTGGTCCTGTACCCAGTAAGTGCAATACTGTTTTTTTATGGATCATATATACCCTGTGAAAGTTAAGGGCTGCCATATTGCTCTACGTATTTAGCCAGAGTAGAATATTTGTAAGTTCTATTCTGAAACAGTTAACTGCGATTCATAGACTGGGTAATCACAGGTGTATATTTCAATGACCACTGACACGTTTGCACTTATAGTTATGAGTGGCTACACAGCCTGGTATATATGAGGCAATTACTCCCAGTTGCCTGTTCAAACACAAAAGGGAAATGGTACATGCCTGAGGCAGTGGCACTCGTACTGGCATATCATTCTCAAGATAGGTGTACTGGGTTTTATGTGTAGTTCTATCACATATAGTGTCATACTGCATACCTTACAGGTAGATTGTACTGGCAACTTTAACTGAATCTGACTGAAGTGCATGTTATAAAGGGCTTGACTTGTCTGTGTATGTTGGTGTCAGGTTGTCTATTGTGCATGGGAGCAGAGATGATAATATGTGAGACTGATAATTCTCATTTGTGGATCCTCATTTGTATGAGTCTGTATGGTTTACCATACATAAAACTGCAGGTAGTAAAGTACTGCTTTTATCTTGGCTTTCACAAGTGTCTGGGGGGGCGGGGGTTGGAGTCCATCCCACTTAAAACCTGATGCTAGTGTCTCATCATACTCTGATGGTGAGTGCGGCTATAATGAGGCACAGGTGGGTTTGTCAGGGCTGAATCTGTCCCAGAGGTTGACATCCCTCTTCTGCCCCCACTGTCACCACACACAGTCAGCATGCCCACACTTACCCATTCCCATGAGGCTATAGATATTGAACAGTCAGAGGGTGGTGACAATGAACAGGGCAGTGTGGCAACTATGGCATCAGTGAGTGTAAACACTTGTCATAGCCAGAGAGCTGGCAAGGTCCCACACAGGTGGCTTGACAGGGGTCATTGCAGGAGCACTGCTGTCCATCCACCACCTGTTGCAGGTGTCATGTCACGGGTAACTCAGTGCATGTTTTGGGCCATCATTGAGTACAGGCATGTTCTGAACACAACACCAGATGGATGCCTAGGGTTATGGATGCAGTACAGTCTGACAACCATGACTGCTTCTATTGCATTGTGGACACCCTGGATAGGTTCACTCATGCAGTGGACAGATGGTGGGCTGAGACAGTGTCTGTCTTGAACTGCATGTTGTCTGTACTGGAACATCTGGTTGGAGTTGGGCATTGGGCATGTGGATGTAGGTCAGCAGCACCATCTGCTGAGTGTCCATGTGGCCATGCAGAGTCACACTCCCATAGTGGTAGCACCTCCATTGCTACAGAGGGAAGTGTGCTGTCCAGACCACAACGTGGCAGGCCATGGGCACATGGTCCTGAGTGGTCCCATGGAGGACACAGCCTGAGCAGACAACAGTCACAATCAGGTACTAGCACCGCATCTGATCTTGGGCATGGTGGTGCCTGTGCTACTACTGGCGGAGCCAGTTCCTGTGTTCATGGCTGAAGACTGTGAACTGTCCACTCTACCATGTATGGTCCACAGCTGCCCAACATGCACACATGTAGGGATAGCACTGGCCTTGACTGTGTATTCACACACTCAGACACCACTGTCTCATGCTGGTCACCAACAGACACAAACAACACCTCTCCATGACCTATCTAACCCACACCCCTTCCTGACTCATGCACATGTTGGCAACTGTTTGGCACAGCCTAAGCCTCCAGCACCCTCACACCACACCCTTTGCATGTGATGATACCTTTGCCACATCCCTCCCACCAATGCCATTGATGCAGGGAAATGTACTATGTGTCTGATGCACAGGGTGTCTATATTACTTGACACATACTTGTGTAGAGCAGTATTGTTTTGCCATGCCACTTGTCCACTTGTTGGTGGCCACAACAGGTACTGTATGCTGGCATGTGTCATGACTATACATCACACTTTGTGTATCTTTGTTGCATGATGTTGGACTGGTGGTAGTGTTACAGAATGACAGGTGTGTCATGGACCTGTGTATGTTTCTGTTCCAGGAGTTTGAGGGGATGAACTATGGACATAGTGTGACAATATACAGCAGTACAGGATGGCATGGCAGCACAGCAGACATATGATGTCAGCAATGTATGACAGTATACATGCATGGCTCCCAAGCTGCATATGTGTAGAACAGTCTATCAGAGAGCAGTCATTGTAATCACACATTCATACTTTGTGATAAGGTCTGCTATCCTTGCTACATGTCATCTGGATTTTCTGAATTTACAAATCTAGAAGGTATAGAGATGGAGTAGACACATCTACAAATATCCTGTATCTGGGTCAGACAGGTGGCAGACAGTTATAATTATGTAGAGGAGGGCAATTTATGACCTGCAGCTAGTCACAGTGCCATAAAATGCATAATCGTTGCATAGAGACAGCCCATATGGGCATGTCCATGAGACTATATTTACATGCAGCAGTACAGACTGGGCTGATGTGAAATTAGAACCCCTTCATATCTATTATTACACACAATATTTCACAGTATTTATTGCATGTACCATGGAGTTTATCTTACTTTAGATTGTTGGCCAGCACTCTTAAGGTGGATGACACCAGCAGACCTTGTAGAGAAGGACAATGTAGAGGCCAGCAGCTAGTCACAGGGTCATAAAATGCATAACCATTGTACAGAGATGGCCCATATGAGCACATCAGTAGTGCTGTAAGGGGATATATTTACACACAGTTAGCTGATGTGAGATTAGAACTGCTACCTAATATCTATTACACACTATAGCTTGCAGTACTTATTGCATGTGCCATGAAGTTTATTTGACATAAGATTGTTTGTCAGTGGTCTTAAGGTGGATGGCATCAGCATGCCTTGTAGAGGAGGGCAATGTAGAGGCCAGCAGGTAGTCACAGGGCCATAAAATGCATAACCATTGTACAGAGATGGCCCACATGGGCATGCCCGTAGTGTTGCAAGGGCATATGTTTGCATGCACACAGACCTGGCTGATGGGAGATTGGAACCCCTATCTATCTACTATTATACACTATAGTTCACAGTACTTATTGCATGCCCCACAGAGTTTACCTTGTATTAGATTATCTGCCAGCACTCTTAAAGTGGATGACATCAGCAGGCCATGTATTGGAGGGCAATGTAGGGGCCAGCAGCTAGTCACAGGGCATAAAATACATAACCATCACACAGAGATGGCCCACATGGGTATGTCTGTAGTGCTGCAATGGGATATATTTACACACACACACACACACACACACACACACACACACACACACACACACACACACACACATGGCTGATGTGACATTAGAATCCCTACCTATCTACCATTAGTACACACCATAGCTTGCAGCATTTATTGCATGTGCCACAGGTTATGTCTGTTGTACATGTAATTGCAGGCACAGTACTTGTGGAGTATGCAAATTAGCCTTGTGTTAGACAGCATGTGTGGTCTGCAGACTGGTATTGCTTGGTTCTGTTATTGCATCCAGTGACCTAGGAGTGGGATACCTGTTAATATTTCTGCCATGTGTGTACACTTACCAGTATGTTCATATGATGCTGGTTGCAGTTAGATAGGCAACCATGTAGCCAGGGACAATATGGCTTGTCCAAGGCATGCATTGAAATCATTGTACATTGCAACACTTGCTCACTGGTGTCTGTCTACAAGGTAACATTCCACAGGCACAGGGGCCTGTGGGTGAGTGGATTATTTACTGTTGCAGCCTTGGTCTGGTTCCTTCGGCAACTGTTGTTATATGTAAGTGCAGATAACCTCAGCATTCTGAGGGTATGTGGGGACATTCTTACATCCCCACATATATAAATGTGTATAACAGGGATGCTCTGTAAATGTTGTTGTGTGTATACGTTATGTAAATGTGTTATGTAAATATATGTGGAGAATCTATGTATCATTGTAATTTATATAGATATATATATATATATATATATATATATATATATATATATATATATATATATATATATATATCGGCATCATATGCATATGTGATACATACTGATAGATACACTAATCATGTGTGAAGGGGATAGGGAGAGACAGATATGTAAACGTAACTGTCTGTATGTACAGATGTATTTCCACATAGCAGGTCTTTGTGAGGAAGAGGCAACAGACTTACACTCAAATTAGCTAAGTGTAGCAGCATGCCAAGTGGGACTGTCAGTACTTACAAGGTGACTCCACGCCAGAGCTACCTGTTCATTGGTCTGTGTGCTGAAGATATTGGCTACTGCACCTGTTTCTGCAGTACAGCACTTCCCCGAAATTGTCCAAGGCATTCCTCGGCTATGTGCTGTACTTAATATGTGACTGGGGTACATAATGTAACACCACGTACAGGATGACAGTCGGCATACCTCTCACTACACATGTTTTTGCAGAATGTCCAGCATTTCACCCCATATGTCTGGTCTGTTCCTCCAACATTTGTGGTGTTCCAGTAAAATATTGTATAATGCAGTCACTGAATTGTACTAACTAATGACACATTTAAGTGATGGCTTTTAAATATTGCAACTATTCTGTTCTGCTGTGTAACCTGATGTTATAGTAGTCACCTTCTATATGCATCAGAGCATGTGTAATGTCTGTCTGTTGTTTTAGCCCTTTGTCTCTCCATTCTCTCTGACTTTTTCCAGCTTTCTTGCAATAACAGATTGAGGGGAATGACATACGAGTACCTCACATGCAAAAAGATGTGGATGCTGCCAGATTCAAACCATCAGCACCATCACCTATGCTAATGCTCCTAGCCCACTGAGCCACACCAGCCACCAGACACAAAGGTGTCATTCCTCACATAGTCAACAGCATACAGGCATACATTGTCACTCCTGCATTACATGTGATATACAATGTGTGGTCAGGTTCTATGTCATAGCCCTGGAGCCCTGGAATTGGCTGGTCTGCTGATATGTCATTGCAGACTTAGTGTTACAGCAGTTGTATAGGAACAGTTATGTGTTGGGGGGGTGAGGGACAACCAGCCCATGCTCTGCTGTCATAGACAGTTGTGTGACTGTCTTGTGACCCTACTGTTTGTCATCTCCCTTGAATAATGTAGTGGATTTTCCAGCCATGTGGCCTAGTGCATATTATGAAACACATAGTATCAGACAGAGTACCTGTTGTACCAAGTGGCTGTTAGATCTCTCCAAGTAGCCCATTAGCCCACTATATTCCCTTGCATACATGAGGCAGGTCCATACATATGCTACCATATTCTAGTATCCCTTACAAGTGTTGTACAGGTGAGTGACTTACCTTGCGAATGCAGCAGTTGACAGAACTGTAGCTCAGTGCTGACTCTGTCTGATGCATGCAGTACACAGCCAATACATGGTTAGATACAGGTTGTGTGGGCAGGCTGGCCTCATTTTGACTATATGTATGCAAGTCAGAGTAAGGTGTTGGTCCTTAGGGCCCTAGGTTGTCAGTGCATGTGCTATGTGTTGTCTCTTGGTCAAGGCCAAGGCATACTGGGCATGCCTATGTCTGCCTACAGGGACATCGTCAGGGGTTTTCTCCTCCGAGTCCCTCTGTAGGTGTAGCTGTGGGAACCTAGGCACTGGTGGGAGCTGTGTATCCCTTCTCTTTGCTGATCCTGTTGCAGCTGTTTCTGCAATATCATATTGTGCAACATGGCACATACTGTGAACATTTGTGCACATGTGGCTGGAAAGTACTACAGGGTTCTACCAGATATATCAAGGCACTGGAACCGTGACTTCCGCAGCCCAAGCATGTGCACTATGATGTTCCTAGTTTGTGCGTGTGCCTCATTATGGCATTCTTCCATGGGTGTGCATGCATTTCTGATGGGTATCACCCACAGTTCCAGGGCATAGTCAGCATCCCCCAGTAAATGGCCGTGCAGGATGTCCCCCCAGCAAACATCTGGTACAGCTGTGATCCATGCAAGATATGGGAGTCATGATAACTGCCAGGGCTACCAGCACACACATTCATGATAATGCCCTAGGCATTGCACATGACCTGGCAGTTGATGGAGTGATATCCCTTGTGGTCAACATAGATTCTACCCTCCCCACCAGGTGGTGCCTTGATGTATACATGAGTGCAATCTATGGCACCCAGTACCTCAGGGTAGTGTGCTACACAGCAGAAGTTTTGCATACTGCTGGCCCTCTCCTTAGGTGTGTTGGGCAAATAAAATGTGCTCACTGCCATGTGGTAGCATAGCATCAAGGAACTGGTGGAGTACCCTGGATGCTGATGCCTTGTGAGACCCTCATTATGTCCCCAGTTGGTCTATGGAAAGTACCTGTAGTTAGTACTCTAAGAGCTACACATACCTTTGTTTCCACTGGGATTGGTTCCTATCTGTTGGCTCTGGGTCTGAGTTGAGGGCAGCAGAGCTCAATGAGTTCTTGTAGCATGTCCCTGTCCACCCTGCAGTGCTCTACATTCTCCAGCTCATGTAACCCCTGGAAGATTACCATGGGCCTAAACACTCTTCCCCTTCTCAGTCTATGGCTACTGTCAGCTGGAGCAGCAGCAGCATTGACCTCAGCATCTAGCACATACAGATGTAGCAGACCTGCAGCAGCCCCTAGCATTCCTTCAATTAACTCATTCACTCCAGTGGAGCTCAGGACGTTTGCATTGCAATGTCCAATGGGTGGAGCTTATGCCTTTTGACAGATCAAATTATGTCCTCACATTTCAAACAATTTTAATATCTCTGAAACTGTAGGGGTTATGTAAAAAATATAAATGGCAAACTCATCAGCACACGCTACTTTTATAGTGGTAGTATTCTTTAGGTTCTAGGTCTTAAACCAAATTTTACAAGTTATGGTAAACACAGTAACTATTACATTTGTAATATTTTGTAAACAACTAAGAATATTTCAGCAACCACTCAAGTTTCACACATACTGTCAGCAACATTTTATTCATCTAGCTGAGAGCTTTCATGTAATGCTATTGAGTTCTATCTGTGTTACATATTTTTGTGATATTCAGAAAACTGTGAAAACTACATCTATAGAAATTAATATCATAAAAACAACAGTTAATATCTATTTACCTGCATGAGACAGAGGTCAAATATTAATGCAGTTGAGTTTGCCATTGTATAAGCTTTAAGATGAAATCTTTTAAAACCTTGTACATAGCATGGTTTTGGAATTATTGATGCAAATATGAACAAGCAATAATTAATACCTAGAGGCATCAGTAGGAGTTAACTGTAGTTGCACCTGAAGGCATCACTCAGATGTAATGAGTTAAAAATCCCAAGTATGTAAAGTCTGGGGTGAAATCAGATTGTAGGGTATATGCAACCTTTATAGTGTTCTAGTGTAGGTGCAGCCTTTGTGATTGGCTACCTATGATGCATTCCACTTGACAAGTACATCATTACGGACATTTAATGGCTCTAGTTTCATTGAAACAGGGGCAATCAGTAATTAATATATCATCGTCTTTCTCAGCCAATTTTTTTTTTTTTTTTTTTTTTGGAAAGCCTTCCTCACTCAACACTGTGGTGTGTTGTGCAAGCACACGCTGTGAAAGTAAACAATGCTTAGCAGTCACTGCATACACACCCATGAAAGGTCACACTCAGCACAGCAGCACACCATGCAAACATGCTGTACCATGTGCCCTGAAGTTAAACAAAGCTTAGCAGTCAGTGTAGAACCCCCATGCTAAGCACAGTGGCTTGCTGTGCAAAGAGGTGCCACTGAGCTCCAATGAGCTTACAAGTCCTCAGACACATCCCCCCTCTTGATGTCAGCTACCTGTTCTCTGGACACCTACATGGTTCTATGCCCACAGGGATGGGATTTGTGGACACAGATACCCATATGTGCTATTCAGTAACCCCACCTCATTCGCATAGGGATCCGTGCACACAAACTGGGAACTACAGGATTCCAGGCCCTGCCTCGTTGGCAACAGCACCATCCACCATTGTAAATACTCCACATATGATCCTGTAACAAATTACTATCACATACTAATACATTTTTTTTTTTTTTACAATTTTTTTTTTTCACAACAGCATGTTTGTATACTGTGGCATGCCATGCAAACATACACAGATCATTAAAAAAATAAAATTATTTTGAAGTATTTGCCATATAATTTTGGACACATGGTGGATAATTTTGCACATATATGTGTCTGCTATGGTATTTATGTCCATTGAACTACATGTTTGCAGCCCCTTTTGTCTGTTTAGAATCCTGTACATGGAATTTTTCCATGTACACTACAGCCACCATCACAGGGTCTGCAGCACTGCCTATCCACTTGCTGGATCATTCTACCTCCCTCATTTGCATGCAATTCACCTACTTATGAGATGATTTGCATGCCATGGATACTTCTGCGTTAGCACGTGCGTGCTTGCCACCGAGTTCTGTTTATTGGATCGCAAACCTGATTAATTTCATGTAAGCAGTGTGCCACAATGTCTACATGAAAAAAATGTCCATGTAGGTTTTATTAATTTCCCCCCTTAGTGTTTTGGTATCAAAAGTTTTTTTTCATATGAAACTTTCACAAAAAGTTTTAAAGATGGGCAACAGTTACTCACAGAGCCAACTTCGGGCCCTCATCCAAAAGTGTCACACCCAAGGCGATGGCCCACTGATGAACATGATCCAACATGCACCTATATGTTTGCAATAAATACTAGCTGCTACAGTCACATTTTTGTGAAACAATGCTCATCTTCCTGTAATAAAGAATGATTTGAACAAGAAGAAGAACAGGCCTCTGCATTCACTTTCTTCATTTAAGCTTTTATCCTCAAGATTACAACTATTTTTTTATGGGAAATATTGATGGAATAAGTTTTCTACTGAAGTACTGTTAACACAGCTCAGTTTAACCCTTTAATATATTAATATGGGTCTATATTAGATAATCGAACTTTCAAATGTTCGACTGTCATATGGTCTAAACCATATGATTGAACGTTTAAAAGTTCGAAAATCTAATAAAAAAAAATAAACTACACAAATAACCTACTTGAACCTTCGAAGCATGGGGGCAAGCACCCCTGCACCCCCACACCCCCCCCCCGCTCTTTAAATATACCAACTCCGAGACAGCACGATAGTACAGAAAAGGGAAATCTTCCCATTCTGCACTGTATGGAGATCTCCATTAAAACATTTGAACTTTTAAAAATTCGATCATATGGTGTTGACCATATGACAGTCGAACATTTGAAAGTTCGATCATCCAATATAGACCCTATAGTACTTTATCTGACTATTATTTCAAACTAATATCAGAAAAAAAGTAACATAGAGCAAAGTATTAAACTAATGAACCTATAAGATTTTTGCTAAAAGTGGTTACTATTTATTATTTTCTTCCCTTTGATTGGCTTGCCAGTTTATCATGTTGACATCTGATTTACTTAATGCATACTTGTTGATTCCACTTTAACCTATAAATGAGCTTTCTAATGTCCAAAACTTGTAAGTACTAAAATTACTCTGATAACTTTGTAGAGTATATATATATATATATATATATATATATATATATATATATATATATATATATATAAGGTCTATATCATAAAACCAAAAATGCAAAATCTCGAACGCTCATATGAGTGAATAATCAAACACTCAAAATTGGTATTGTGGGGGGCGGAGTCTCCCACCCCTCCCGCTAAATATATATTCCTACTCTGAGATCACACTACAGTGAGGAAAGGGCAAATATTCCGATCTTCACTGTACTGCGATCCCAAAATATCACTTTCAAGTTTCTGATTATTCGCTCATGTGAGCGTTCGAGAGTTTGCATTTTCAGCTTTCTGAAGTAGACCCTCTATATATATACATATATATATATATATATATATATATATATATATATATATATATATATATATTTATATATATATATATATATATATATATATATATATATATACACACATATATATATATATATATATATATATATATATATATATATATATATATATATATTTCAAGAGGCACAACAGTTTTCCATTCTTAATATCTTAACAATGGCCTTAAATTCTAAGCTTAATCATACATGACATCCGTCCAATGTACTATTTACTGTCCTGGCATGTACAAGAAATTTCATATGCATCATACATATTAATACATGTACTTTTTATTTTCAGGCCTTTCCTATTAATAGAAACAGCATGAGATGTGAGTTGATGGAAGCTCAGGTGGATATAAAGTATCCTACTGCACAAAAGAGTAGGGGGCCTTAGTTTGCGCAATTCGCATAGTTACACGATCATATATCACATTCTGTTTGCAAACAATATTTTCTTGAATGAAAAGAAACACAAATGAACAAATCAATAAACATGTTCTGCATCCTCTACACATTTTGCGCACAAAAAGAATGTTACTTCTTTTTTGAGCCTGTATTTGTTCTCTTCAGCATACTACACTTTTCTATCAAATGTGATTAGATTAAATATTGTCCAGGTAAAATTTATTTCATATTAAATATTTGGACATTTTTGAGTTTAGACAAAATGATTCTTAGATCAAACAGATAACTGACAGGTATGTAAGACTGACAATTCTTAGGGGAATATGCCTCTTCCTGAAAATTATATGATCTTGCAGATAGTATATATAATTAGTAGGAGGTAGAGAGAGCTTGCTCTCATGCAAAAAAAAGAATAGATTTCTTTTGCATGGTCCAAGGTTGGCCTCATAGCATGCAGGTTAAGGTGTCAATGTATTTAATGTTGTTCTACTAATATATATATATATATATATATATATATATATATATATATATATATATATATATATATACACAAACATAACATTATATTGAAATGACAAGTAGTGGATGTTACGATTGATATCTATTTGTCGAAAACCAAAACACACATCAACAAAGTATCGAATAAAAAACACACACACATTTTTTGCAGGGGAAAAGCACACTGCACTCCCTCATGTGAAGGGCTACACCTCCCTGCTAATTATACATACCAACTCTGAGAATACACTACAGTGGGGAAAGCGCATACTCTGGGATTTCCACTGTGCAATGATCTTGCACTGGAAAAGCAGGTATATTTTGATTAGTTGATATTCAATAAATTGAAGTAGATCTGCCAGATGTCAATGAGTTCCCTATTCAATGAAAAGCAAGGCTCCCATGTATGTATATATATATATATATATATATATATATATATTATATATAAATATATATATATATATATATATATATATATATATATATATATATATATATATATATGTGTGTGTGTGTGTGTGTGTGTATGGAATACATTTCTGTGGTTAAAAGTTCCTTTATTGATCAAACATGAAATAAAACAGTCTCCAAGACTTAAGAAAATCTATGTAGGCACAGTGTATAGCCTACATGGAATGTATCTGTGTACACGGCCACGGTTCCCCCTCGGTAGCATGCCATGCATATTAATGATGGCACACTGCCAAGGGGGGGCCGAGTAACATGAATATTGAATCAGTGTAGGGAGATGTGCAGTGGCTACCTGTGGCTACAGCTGAGTGTGAGGCTCCCTGTAATGCTCTGTGCCACTGTTGTAATGTTGTGAAGTGTGTCAACTGTATAATAAGTCTTTTGTATGATGTGCTAGTTTTGTTTTAATTTCATTATTATTTTTTTTTTCATTAACTCCATGTTTGCGCAGCATGGGCCAGAGTGCAGCAATGCCAAGCTGTGCTCACATATGGACAGCTGACACTTGGCAGACATATAAAAATAGAAACCGGATGTAATTAATTATCATAAATAAATATATTTTTTGATTTTTTTTTTCTTTAATTGACATCCGCGTGGTGTGACAAAGAGCTCATACATACATGGCAGACACCTGCCAGACATCTACAAGTAGAAACTGGATGTAATTAATTATTTATTTATAGGTATGTTTGTGTGTGTTTGCATTGTGCGGTGCTTAACAACGATAACAGGTAGACTAGTAGTATATGTGAAGGTATACTAGTTTTCATAGCATCCAATTAGCTCCATGGGTAGAGTTACAGTCTTATGTGTAGCAGGTCCTGGGTTTGAGTCCATAATAGACAGAATATGGCTGTAAATTCATGTACTATTTTTCTTACAAGCCTTGCTAAAACCACAGTTCTGGGAGTTTTCACACTGCTTATTTTTGCTTAGGTGGTTTGCACACTGCTAAGCAATGAGGTGCTTTTTTGAATATTGCTGAATGATGTGTTAGGGTGGGAAAACAGCCTATATTAAGCCCAATAGATGGGAATTCTGCAACAGTCATTGCAGTTCATTCAGCTGTTGGTATGACAGGTGGTGTTGGTAAAGGTGTGAGCTTTCTGGTGCAGTAGTGTGGGATTCAGGAGTCCAGAGTCATGGTCAAGCTCCTTATTAAAAATAATGAACCCTGGCTGATGCAGGGTGGATTCTAGGGCTCAGAGTGCAAGGTGGAAGCCTGTGACCATTTGGCCAGGTAACTCACCAGTGGTACTGGTATCATCCACACAGGTGAACAGTGTTATCACCATTCTGATGACCTGAAAAGGAGGAAGAGGGGAACTCTGGATGCCTGGGTCCAGTAATCTCGAGCTGGGAATGCTGCACAAGTATGTCTTCCTCTGTCTAACCAATATGCAAGCTGAAGGTCTGCAAAACAGGTATGCATAATGGTGTCTTTCTCTTCCAACAACTGCAGCTGAGAGGGCTCGCAATGTTGAGTCCCATGCCAAGCGCCTGGACAGGGTGCACCGTGAGTGTGGTAAGTACAGCTTTTTTATGCCAACTGTAGTGCAATAAGCAAGAAAGGGTAAAGCGTTTACTGCAATAAAGTATACACAAATAAACTGTACTGCAATAAATGGGCATGTAGAACTGTAGTGCAATAAATGGGTAATTAGAGCTGTAGAGCTGTAGTGTAATAAATGAACAATAAGAACTGTATATCAGTAAAGCATTAGTAATGCCAATAACAGTAACCAAAATGTTGTTCAACAGGATTGTGTTTTGTCAAAACCATTGCAGTAGAGCTGTATGCATTGATTGTCTATGGTAAGGTTGCTTACAGTCAAGTATGACACTGTAATAGCTGTAGCCAGCAAATCTAATGGTCTGCAAACTGTATTGCTCAAACCATAGTAGTGTCCAAGCTGCCTCCAGCCCAATATTAGTCACATACTTCTCTCTCTTCCTCAGACATCAGGTAATAAAGGTATATGTGTGAGGTAGCCTAGTCCATGGGCAGATATTGTGTGTGGACTTCATAGATATTTCAAACCAATAACAATAAAATGTGTTCACTAGCATTGCTGATTCTAAAATACAGATCTTTTCATATATGCAACATGGTTGTATTCCATGCACATGTGTTCTACGGTCACTTCAGTCTATTATAACACTGCAGTTGTACTACAATGACAGAGGACTGTCCTGTAACTTGTATTGCTAAATTCATAGTATAGTTCCAGGTGATCACCGGGCAAGTATCAGTCATTCAACAGTCAGCAGTGAGTCAGTAGCTCAGTCTGTTAAATGCTGTATATACAATACATTTCACCACATACAGTCCTGGTTTCAAATCCAGTGCTATATAGCACTAAATTTTCAGTATCAATCACGTAATGCTCACATTCTCTGTCTCACCAGCAAAACAACAAATATATGGGTAAGGTGGCCCATATTATGAGCAGACAGTGTGTTTAGATTTCACAGAATGTTAACATCAATACCATGAATGTGTTCATCAGCATTATTGAGTCATAAATAACACTGTGTAATCCCAGTATGGTTGTATCCCTTGCATGTCTGTACTAAGCTGCTGCAGTCAATTACATTATTTGCAGATGTCCCCTGCAGTCACAGCTATTGGGTTTCACTCTCATTCCTACCAACTAAGGCATGACATCTGTCTAGTTTACTTACTGTACACAAACATGCCTCTCAAGTGTCATGATTTCTTGTAATGTAATTAAAACTGACTAATCCATCTTTTACATGATTAGCATATAAATTAATACCCAGAATGCAATGTATTACCAAATCCATTTACAGAACACCTGGATAGTTATGTACGTCCACATTATGTGAAACTTTTCTGTGTAGTGGTGTACCTGCAGTTGTTACTGCTTGGCCCATACTGACCCATGCTAACAGCTTGAGTGTAATGTACATGCTACATCAGTTATAGGAGAATTGCAGTCACTGTACTCAAACCTGATACTACACACCTGTAGAGTATATATCTGAGTGTATTGAGGGATATAGGCTGCAATGTCAGTAATGGAATGTTTTTCTCTCTCCCCACACCTTATCTTCATTTATTTATTACTGTTATTTATTATTACGATTTAATATTAACACAATTTGTTACACTAACTATATATGGAAAATATGGTTGATTATTGTTATGTTTTATTATGATGCATTATTAACGTATTTGTTAAACTAACTGTTTTGCTGGTCCTATGGTTTACTTTTTACTGGAATGCTGTTACCATACTAACTGTTATGTTACTTAATGTTGTGTTGCACATGTTAAACATTAATATGCATTTGGAAGAATATATGATGTTTAATTCTGTTAATAGTAACATTGGTTTGGTTATTACTAACATAAAGTATTGCTATACCTCATATACCACAGCATGTCAAGGTAGGCCAGTTCTGACTGATCTTCCTACCTTGCCTCATCTGGCCGTAGCACCGGGTCCCAGCACTTCTGGGACCCAGACCCATGTTGCCCCCTCTGCTGCCCTCACACTACCTGTATCATTGGGTAGTATCACTCCAGGGCACATGGCTCAGCCCCCTCTGGGAGTGATGGCAGAGGGGGTGTTGTCACCCATGCAGAGCTGCCAGTCCTGGTGTACAGGATAGTCCACTCTGGCTATGACCACTGCCTGAGCTGGATTGATGGCATGCTGGCCAACCTGCCTCCAACACAGCCACCCTCAGTGCAATGATGGAGCAGTGTCAACAGTCCCATGGGTGGGGACATGAGTCAAACTGCTGCTGTCTGGAGGCACGTGGGACTCAGATTCCACAACACTCTCCCTAGCCAAGGTGTTCACTCCCCTCATGTGTCACACACTGCTCCTGTCTGCTCTCTTGTCTGTCTTGTCTGTTTGCAAATGCATCCCCACCTACCCAACTGACCTCCCCCACATGTACCTATATCCCTTCCCCAACATGACACTCTCACCTTAAAAAAGAAAAAAAATGGTCCACCTGTTCCCCCCCCAAAAAAATATCTTCCCATGCATAGCTCTCCATTTTGCACAAGTGTCTGCTGGACAAACAGAATTCTATCCGATTGGCTTGACAAAGCAGTTATGTTGTCCTCACCCCTGTCTCTGGGATTTGAGAATCCAAATTCATCTACAAATTCTGTCAAAGTGCAAAGTTGTTGCTGTACGTGAAATGGATAGCTATGGTTCTTTTCTACACCCCTTCTGCTCATCCCTATCTGCCTTTCACTATGTTTTTCCCTCTGCTTGCCCCCATTTCACTACTTTCCAATCTCCCCTTTTTCCTTTTCTTTGTATTTTGTTAGTGCAGAGCTCATCTAAATAGAGCTATAATGACTATAATGTGTTTCTAACAGTGTAAACACTTACAAAATTAGCACTTCTGCTGTCTTTCAAACCCAAGCCCATCATACCTGCAGCACACTGCATTAACCCACCATGCCATGTAACTCTTAACTAAAACAGGTGGTTTAAACAAAAAATAGTAATTGCTAGTTAGAGTCATTAGGCGTGTTTCAGAAGAGGTGCACACCACACCACACCATGCAAACTGGAATAGAAAGTAATGGAAAAAATGGGAGTGTACCTTGGACTCTGGTACAGTAGTACAGCACTAGACAGCCAAAGACATGATAAGGGATGTAACTCAGGCCTTTGATAAGAGGTAAGTATGCCCTTTTATCAGCAACATAGAAAGTCCCCTGTTAAAGCATTCATGGTAAAATACATATTCACCTGGGACTATGGTGCAGAAATATATCCTGATAAAGCCATGATCATACTGATAGATGTAGGTGATGTATGTCATGGTCTGTATGTGTGCACATATATTTTGCAAATACACCCAATATAGCAATGACCCAGTAGTTCAGTCTGTTAAATTCCTTGCATGCAGTACATTTTGCCGCACACAGTCCTAAGTTCAAATCCAGTGTTGTGTTATATTTCAAAGACATTATTGTGAAGACAGCAATTAATGAATGAATCATGCACTCATTACCCACACAAAGCATTGCAAAGTAAATAACTGCTTTTGACTGCTGGAAGTCACAGGCCTGCAGGTAGGGACACATATCACATATCCATATAGCATTACTATATGTCACCTAGTACTCTGTTATTGACACAGTTGCCTAACATACGCACCTTAAACACATGCCGTAATTGGAGTGTCAGGGGTACTCTCACCCTGGCTCTGCCTCTACAACAAAGCTGACACAGGTACACCTAAAGCTTGTTATCCTCCAAAGTGTTCACACTCACTGCCTATGTCAGTTACCTGCAGCAGCAGCCGCAACCTATGGTACACACAGCTCTATGTAAAGGTTTCTACTGCAGACCTACCCCCTGCAATAATATAGTCTCCTCACCCCAGTAATGTCCATCTCAACAGCTAAGAAAGGGGCCCTGCTCTACATGACGGTCTTATATATTGCACAGTGGTTGCATGTCATTGGCTAAGGATACTGCAACTCAGCTGTTTTGGCTGCAATTAGCATATCAGAGTCACAGATTGGTTTAGAAGCAATTACTTGCTAATGAACAGCATGTTAAAATGCAAACAGCTGCCTATAGGCAACATTCTGTATGAGACTTCCCTCACACTGAGCACACCTTTATGATACAGTAGTATTAGTACATTTCAACAGAGGAGAATGGCACTCCGCCAGGTATGTAACTATTTTTTGTGTATAACAGGATGTAGATGGAAGGATAGAGATATGGGGAATAGGGAGTACAGATTAAGCCTGTCTTAGACCTGTGGTAATGACATGTCATTGACACCTTTCTGCTTTACACATATAGGAGATGTACAATATATCAGGTTGCATTGTCTTTTGTCATCGTGGCACACTGGTGTTGGATGTCCCAGTATAGTGATCATAATAGCACACTGCTATTTGTCTGGCACTGGTCTTATGACATATTAGGGGGTGGCTGGCCGTAGGGTATCCACCACAGTGGACCAGAGTGTTGTGTGTATAATCATTCAGCAGAATCTCTCATGGCACACAGGGAACTATTTGAATAATGATACTATCTTGGTTGTATCCACACATATAGTATGTTGTCATACTATGGGGTATGACATGTGTGAGCAAGCAGTGGATAGTGCCAATCATTTTGTTCTTGCTGTATCTGTACATAGTGGACATCCATGTATTTGACTCTGTAATGTCTTTCCCTTTTGGTGTATTGCAGGACTAATGTATCACATAAGACACACCCTCTTCTCAGATGCAGAGAATGAACTTATACTTCAAGGACTAAGGCAACATCATCACATCCTCCTATCCAGAGTGAGGCATGACAGGGAACAGCAGGCTGCATTGTGGGCACACCTTGTCCAGGATGTGAATGAGACTGTCCACCAGAACAGGACATATGAGCAGGTTCAACACCACACTACTGACACGATGAATGCTGTACGATGAATGGCAGCTGATGTAGCCAGGGATCGTGTCATCACCAGTGGAGGGCCTACAAACGAACAACCAGTCACGGCCATTGAGGATTTCCTAGTGAACCTAGGGACACACAACAGCTCCCAGACATCCATCACACCATACATCATGGAGGCAGGTGCCACAGTGTCCACAGCAGAGGAGTGTGCAGGTAAACTTACTGTGATCACCATTGTAATACTGTAGCAGTCATTCTGTAAGGCTGTACATACCTTTACTTGGGTGTTAGATCTATGTACTGTGGGGGGGGGGGGTTAGCTCAGTTGTACACTCATACTCTGAATGTCAGCAATACATCAAGTAACACAGTAGCTATTGTACATGTGAGATATACAAAGGGATCAGCTTGTTGTGCTGCATCATGCGGTGGTAGTGAAATTACCTCACCCTCACCATTTTACAGGTCCATCAGGAGGTGTCCAAGGCCATGGTCCTGCATCTGGTAAGCTTGATACTGTTTTGTTATGGAACATACATATGCTTTTAAGGGTGAGGCCAGGATCATACCCTATGTACATGTAATGTGTATAACCAAAGAAGTATGTTTGTATGTTCCAGGCTGGAACAGTTACCTAAGTTTCCCAGAGTGGGTAATCACAGGAGTGCAGTAGAATGAGAAAAAACACTTTTGCTGTTATAGTTCAGAGTGAATAGGGCTTTTGGTGTTCATGAGGCAATTAATCTGACATGCTTTGTACATACAGAAATGTCGATGGTGCATACGTTAGGCAATGAAGATTGTATTTGCATGGTATATATCTGTTAAGATAGGTGTACTGGGTTTTATGTGCTGTGTTATCAGGTATAGTGTTATATTGTATACCTAACAGGTACATTGTACTGACCAAGTGTCACATGATTTACCTGATGTGCTTGTTATAATGGCCTTGAGTTGAATGTGTATGTTATTGTGAGGAAGTCTGTTGTGCACAAAAGCGGAGATGACAAGACTTGAGAGTGGCAATGCAGTTGTGGTCCCTCATTATTATGATTCTTTGTGGAATACATACATAATATACATAATAGTGCAGGTAGTAATGTGCTGCTTTCATCTTGGTTTCCACAGGTGATTAGGAGGTTGGGGTCTGTTCTCCACACCACCTAATGTCAATGTCTCTAAGGACTATGATGAAGATGGTGGCCACAGTGAGGCACAGGTGGGGTTGTAGAGGACTAAATCTGTCCCAGAGGTTGACATTCCTCTTCTGCCTCATTATCACCACAGTCAGTATGCTCACACATACCCAGTCCCCACAGCCCTCATATATGGGACAGTTAGAGGGTGGAGACATTGAAGAGGCCAGTGAGGCAACTATGGGATCACAGAGGGTAGATGCTGGCCATAGCCAGAGAGCTGTCAAGGTCCCACATAGGCAGATTGACAGGGGTGCATGCTTGTGTGAGACATTTGTCTAGCAGGCATAAATACACCCTTACAACAGACCCTGCCAAATGGTACACAGAACACCCCAGTGCACTTCATCACATGCTATCTGTTTGATTGGTTGGGCAGCCATCATATCAACACACAGGGGATCTGCCTGAGTCCCTCTTGGACTGGGACAATATGTGCTGGTCCTGTACTGAGGGGTATACAGATGTTTCTGATTGTGAGGGCTGTATGGTCATTATGCTAGTTAAGTACACATGTGCTGTGGTCCCATAACATGATTTATAATGTTGTAACAACATCAAACACAAATATGGCCACATTCAGGCTAGCACCACTTTCACTCACTGCATACAGGACATGCCAATGCACACACATAGTGTAATTTGGCTGTATGGAGATCACAACACTAACCTATGTACTGGTACACACTATAGATCACAGTACCCAATGCATGCATCACAACTCATGTCTGCTAGTACTATCAGTTTAGAACATATAATGCTTTTTGATATAAGCAAACCTTGTTGTGGTCAGTCACTTGTGAGGGCCACATCACCAGCTACAAATAAAATGATACAAAAACCCTACGTATGTCTACTTTATATAGATTACATATGCTATATGGATATACACATGTACCATGTTGGGCTGAGTGGGATTAGAACCCCTACCTATCTAGTACTACACACAATAGATCACAGAATTTATCGTACATGCCATGGCTTAAGTGTTGCAACTACACTGTCAGCTGGTAGTCTTAAGGTGGCTGACATCATCAGGGCAGTGTAGAAGCCAGCATCTAGTTACGGGCTCAGAAAATGCACAACCATTGCAGCTGGATAACCCATGAGGGCATGTCTGTTGTTTTGCTGAGGTATACACACTCACACACCAAGTAGGGTGCAGTAAGATTAGAACCGCTACCTATCTAGGCTTATACACTATAAAACCACAGCACTTATCACATGCACCACAGGTTAAGTTTGCTGTATTTGTGATTGCAGGCAACGTACTTGTGATTACACAAATTAGGCTTGTGGTGAACAGCATCTGTGGCCTGCAGAGTATATTGGCTCATACTGTTATCTGCCTCTAGTATCCTAGCAGTGCGATAACTGATGTTATCCTAGCTATGTATGTACAGCTGTCAGTATGGCCATATGTGGCTGTTTGCAGTTATATAGGTAACACTGTGGGCATGGACAATGTAGCCTGCCTGTACATGCGTTGACACCATTATACATTACACCACCTGCTCACCTGTGTCTGTCTCTTTGGTGGCATCCAGCAGGCATAGGGGTCTGTAGGTAAGTGGATTATGTACTGTTGTGCCCTTAGTTTGGATTTTTTGAGCAACATTATGGTTGTGTGATAGCGCAGTTTACTTGCCATTATTAGGGTATGTAGGACAAAGCAGACATCCACGCACATATTTCCGTATATAACAGGGATGTATATATAAATGTAGCTGTGCATGTGTGTGAAATGTATGTATGTTCTGTACATATATGGGGGTGTCTATGTATCATTTTAATATATATAGCTATATATATATCTGACACTGCATAGAGATAGATATACTGACAGACGGATATTTATACGTATATGTCTGTATGTATAGACATTTATACATAATAGGTCATGTGAATGAAGGGCCAACAGAATTGCACTCATTTTTACTAGGTGTACGGGCATTGCCCAGTGGGACTGTCAGTACTTATAATGTGACTCCAGGCCACACCTACCTGTATTCCAGTCTGGGATGTTGTATGTTACAGCCATTAACATCACGTGTTTCTGCAGTTTTGCACATCACTCAAAATGTCCATAGCATTCCGCAGCTGTCTGTTGTACTAAATATGTGACTGGGGTTGGTAATATTACATCTCCAATAGACTGACAGTCTGCATACCTCTCACTTGTCCTGATTTTCAGAGACTGTCCAGAGTTTTGGCTCATATGCTTGGTCTGTTCCTCATGCATGTGTGATCTTCTCAGCTTAATTGAATGTTGATATCAATACATTCTACTTACTATAGACAAACAATTGTGGGTCTGAATTTATATCCATCTGAATATATGTACTACTGCAACACCTTTACTTCCAGCTAGGTTTATGTGACCAATATTTAAACTCTGTCTCTACGTTAGGCCCTTTGTCCCCCCAATCTTTCTGGCTTTGTCCAGATTTCTTGCACTGAGAGGTTGGGAGGTATGATGTTCTGTGAAAACTCCAATGTACTACTACTTCTCATGCAAAAGTGATCAATTCCAGATTAGAACTATCAGTTCCAGCACCCATGCTAGCTTTCTTAGTCCATTGAGCTACACAGTGACAGAGTGACACAATGACAGAGAAGGGTCATTTATCACACAATCAACAGCATACAATGTACATTGTTATCCTGTGTGAAGAGAGAATTACAATGTGTGAGTGTTATCTATGTTACAGCCTTGAGATTGCCTGCTCCACTACTATTCCATAGCTGATTTTCTGTTAAAGCGGTTTTATGGGTACACCTTGTATTGGGGGTGGGGAAACAACAGCACATAATCAGCTTGGGTAGACAGCAATCCAAATATTACATATGCCCACTGTTTAACATCTCCTTTGCCTGATGTTGTGAATATTCCAACCATGAGGCCTAGTGAATATTAAGGAACACATACTATTGGACTGGGTATCAGTTGTTCCATGTGGATGTTAATTCTGACCAAATAGCCCATTATATTTTCTTGCATAACATCACCAGATCCATACATGCAATACCTTACTATAGTAATCTCTAAAATTAGTGTTTAGGTTAGAGACTTACTTTGCAAATGCAGCAGTTGACAGACCTGTAGTTCAGTGCTGAAGTTGTATGATGCAAATGGTACACAGCCAATACTTGGATAGGTACAGGTTGTGTGTGTCACCTGGCATCAGCTATTTCATTATATGCATGTGAGTGGGAGTAAGGTGTCAGTCCCTGGGGCCCTAAGTTGTCAGTGTAGATGCTATGCTTTGTCTCTTAGCCAATGTTAGGGCATACTGGGCATGCTTACATCTGCCTACAGGGACATCATCAGGGGGCTCCTCCTCCAAGTCCTCTTTTGAGTGTGGCTGTGGTGACATAGGCACTGATGGGGGGCTGATCCTGCTACAGCTGCTTCCACAGGATCATATTGTGTAGCATGGCACATACTGTGAACATATGTGCACATGTGGCTGGTGAGTACTGCAGGGCTCCACCAGATATACTGAGGCACCAGAACTGTACCTTCAGCAACCCAAACACATGCTCTATGATTTTCCTAGTTTGTGCATGTGCCTTATTATGGCATTCTTCCGTGGGTGTGCGTGAAATTCTGATGGGTGTCATCATCCATGGTTTCAGTGTGTAGCCAGCATCCCCCACTAAATGGCTGTGTGTGTGATGTCCCCCCTAGAAAACATCTGGTACAGCTGTGATGCATGCCAGATATGGGAGTCGTGATAGCTGCAAGGTTTGCAAGCACACAAATTCATGATAACGTTCTGGGCATTGCACATGACCTGGCAGTTGATGAAGTGGTACTCCTTACGGTTGACTTAAAATTTACCCTCCTTACTGAATGGTGCCTTGATGTATACATGAATGCAATCTATGGCACCCAGTACCTAAAGGTAGTGTGGTACATAGTAGAAGAGTTGCATATCACTGGCCTTCTCCTCAACAGTGAGGGGGAAAGAAATATGCTCACTGGCATGTGGTAGCATGGCATCCAGGAACTGGTGGAATACCGTGGATACTGATACCTGTGAGACTCCTATCATTTCCCCAGTTGGCCTTTGGAATGTACCTGTGGCTATTATCCTAAGGGCTTTAAATACATTTGTTTCCACTGGGATGGGTTCACCTCTGTTGGCTCTGGGTCTGAGCTGAGGGCGGCAGAGCTCAGTGAGTTCTTGTAGTATGTCCCAGTCCACCCTGTAGTGCTCTACAATCTCCAGCACATGTAGCTCCTGGAAGGTTATCCTGGGCCTGAACACTGTCCTACTTCTCTGCCTAGGCCTGTTGTCAGCAGAAGCAGCATTTACTTCAGCATCTAACACATACATATGTAGCAGACCTGCAGCAGCACCTAGCATACTTTCAGTTAAAATTCCCAAGTCTGTACACCAATGGTGAAGAGTATGGGGGAAAAAATCAGATTGTAGGGTGTATACATACTTTAGGGTGCTCTATTGTAGGTGCTGCCTGAGTGATTGGATACCTATGATGCAGTGCACCTACCTAAAATATCACTGGCATCATTTAATGGCCCTAGTTGAAGTTAAGCAGGAATCAACAGTAATTAATACATCATTGGCCTTTTAGATACTCTGAGCACTCTGGTGCACTGAGCAAATGTGTGCCCTGCAGGTAAACACAGCTTCACAGTCAGTGCACCCCCCCAAACTGCCATGCTCAGCATAGCTGCACATCACTCAAATACATGAAAACATGCACCCCATAGGTAAAAAAAAGCTTAGAAGTCAGTGCACATTCCTCCCAGGCTTCCACACTCAGCATGGTGGGGAGCTGTGCAAATAGGTGCAGCTAAACTCCAGTCAGCTTAGAAGTTATTGGACACACCCTCTTAAATGCTTATTTGGAGCTAAATGTAGTTCAGAGGGGGTTGCAAATATTAAAAATGCCATCTTATGCTAACACTTATCCTGAGCTACTAAAACAATGGCAACAACTGAATTTGAAGCTCAGTATACATTATATGGTTCTAATGAACCAATTTTTTACTGGTGTAGAACAAGAGCTGATGGATGAAGTGGTAAGGATAGAGAATTAAATAACAACATCTGATTACTTTAATAGAGTTTCTACATTGTATCAGCAAATGCTGGACAGATTAAATCTCGTAGTCAAGCGCTTAGAAGCAAAAAAGCTTTGCAAATTATGAAGAGACATCACTGATTTCAATCAAGGCCATATCTTTTCCTGGCCAAAAAATAACTTTAAAAGTAATCAAAATTTTAGGATAACTACAACAATCAGCCTAGGCACACAAAAAAGGGGAAATGTATAGGATTGATTAATTTACCAGTGATGGGCAGTGTTTAACCAATCAGTTGAGCTCTGTGAACACGTCATCCAGTAATAATGATGAAAGGCATGTTCAAACATCGGGAACATTGAAACAGCTAAGCACAGACACTGAGCTACATAATAATCCAGCAGGAGAATCAACGAATCAAGAAATAGACCTTATGCAGTCTTAGAACATCAGTGAAACTAGAGTACCTGTGCAAGGAGTACTAGATAATGACAGAGCAGCAACAACGTCGCAGAATGAGGTTTTTCAGTGCCAAATCAAGCCTGTAACTTTAAACTTACCAGAAAAGGTAAAGGAAAAGAAACAGACACAATCCAAAGGGCAGTTCCAGCATTGGAATTTGAAAGTAATGAAAAGGAAGAACAACAGCACACTAACTTCGAGCAAACTGAGTCGCAGATAAGTAACAGGCAAAGAGGACTAATTGTAAACTTTTCTAATTTTAAATTAACTGACTCGTATGTTAAACTTTTTAGTAAAGGGCAACAGTTCATACCATCTAAAAGTGAAAGTTTAGTTAATACATTAACAGATCTGCATATTTGTGGAAGAAATGTAAGTCTAAAACTATTCTTTAAAAATGAAACAATTATAGGAAGCCTAGAACATAAGAAATCAAGTGTAATCATGCCAACACATTGTCCTATTGTTAATGCTTTCATATGTGTTTGTGAAGAAGACTTTAGGCTGTTATATAAACAGAAAAAGGATTCCACCAGTAGGAAATGCTTTAATCTTGCATATGATGAATACAAAGCATTATGTAATTTGAAAGCAGCTGATGATTTCATAATTAAACAAGCAGATAAAGGTGGAACAATAGTATTATATGATAAAAATAGATATATTGCATGTATAAATGATTTTTTAATTTATGACAAAACCTTTAAAGAAATTAATTTTATTCAAATTAAGAAAGTAATAACAAAGGTTAATATGTTCATTTATGACTTGCAATTACAAGGGAATATTTCAATAGAACTGTTTAATTATTTGTCGGAATCATGTCCTGTTACCCACATAATATATGGTATACCTAAGTTGCATAAGTCCCTTACTGAACCTCCAGTGAGCCCAATTGTATCAAGTAGTGGCTAGGTCACGGAGCCACTGTCAATATATGTGCAGGATGTTCTTAAGCAGTATTTACCATTATGTCCCAGCTATATTATATATACTGGTGACTTTTTGAAAAAACTGTATGCATGGTATAGATATGGAAAAACTAATAATGGGTATTTTTGGTAACCCTTGACCTAAAATCACTATTCACCATAATTCCCAATGAATATGGGACAGATGCTGTGCATGAATTTCTATGTATGAACACTAGAATGAGTGGAATAGGAATAGAAACTATATGTAGTATGATAGAAATGGTTCTAATGAATAACGTCTTTTTGTTTGATGGTCACCAATATTTACAAGTCTCAGGTGTAGCCATGGGGATTCCCATGGCTACCACCTATGCAAATATTATTTTAAATCAATGGGAAGAGGAATATGCTTACGGTGTAAAGAATTTATGTAAGCACAATGTTCTTTTCACCAGTGTTTTGTGGATGACTGCTTTTTAATCTAGGGGGGAGGGTAACACTAATAGTCTTTCTGAATTTATCCAATACTTGAATAACAGCACAACATTTCTAAAATTTAAAATGACTTATTTTGAACAACAGATAAGTTATTTAGATGTGTTACTATATAAAGAAGGAGATAAATTAGAAACTACTGTATATAGAAAGGAGGTGCAAGTCAATAGAAATACTCATGCTATGAGCATGTATTCTAAGCATGTATTTTGAGGGAAAGTGAAGAATCAACTGTTAAGAATAAGTAGATTAAACACAGATATAACGAAGTGTAGAGAACAGATGGAAATGTTAGCAGAAGAACTTAAGGATAGGGGATATAATGAGGCCCTAATATAAAATAGTATATATGAAGTTTTGGAACAGAGAGAAGAACTAGCACCAGCCATGTTTAGTGATATTCCACAAATGGATGTAGGTAATAAAGAAAATGCAAATCATCTTAGGTGTGTCACCACCCAGAGTAATTTAACAAAAGACATATAGAAAATAAAACCCATTCTAAGAGATAAACCAACGTTTGCACACAGAAATTATTTAAATCTGAAAAGGGAATTATTTATAAAGATTTTAGATTAAATAGCAAAGAAATACTAATTTCAAATAAAAATGGTACAATACAATGCTATAATTGTAGTTGTTGTAAAGATATATGTAATAATATAGAGTATAGACATCCTGTAAGTAAAGAGGTATATAAGATGGAATGTTTTGCAACTTGTAATACTGAACTGATAGTATATTTAGCTACCTGCATACAATGTGAAAGCTTCTATGTAAGTAAGTGCTCCAGACATCTAAAAGATCATATAATCGAGCACAAATCAGAGGTGAGAAGAATGGTTATAACTAATGCATTAGCTAAACATTTTAAGGACAAAGGCCTAACACATGTTTTTAATTCAAAGTGTTATAGGTGTTACATAGAGATATGAAAGGTGGGACATTAAATGATAGCGGAATATAAATGTATAACTATGCTAGAGGCAGATAGGTATCCGGGCCTCAATAATTTGGTTAGTATAAAACCTATATTGTTAGCTAAACAAAAGCAATATAGGTAATAGGTTCACATATACATAAAAAATAAAAAAGTATAAATAGAAATGTTGACTTATTCCCATGAAAGTAATATTCTTAAATGCACTACATATTCTTAAATACTATATATTATGATATGGCAGTTGAATGATTGATGTCACATTGATTTTATATTTAATTGAAATTTATAGTTCTATTTAATTGAAACTGATTTTTTATTGGATGGTTGTGTCATGTGTTTTATAGAATTGATTATTTAAACTGTGTTTAAAATGGATCAAGTATACTAATGAAAGGTGTTACAAGAAAGCTTTATCTTGTATTCTGTGAATAAATTAAGTACCTGAGTGTTTCTTAACTGTTTTGTCTTCATCTGAGTGAATAGTTCAACAGTTTAACAGTGAGCATTTTCTGCAGTTGGTTATTTACTTTGTAACTCCCATCATTTCCCCAGCTGGTCTTTTGAAGGTACCTGTGGCTATTATCCTAAGGGCTATACATAACTTTGTTTCCACTAGGATGGGTTCACCTCTGTTGGCTCTAGGTCTGAGTTGAGGGTGGCAGAGCTCAGTGAGTTCTTGTAGTATGTCCCTGTCCAGCCTGTAGTGCTCTACAATCTCCAGCTCATGTAGCTTCTGGAAGGTTACCCTGGGGCTGAATACTGTCCTCCTTCTCTGCCTAGGCCTATTGTCAGCAGCATTTACTTCAGCATCTAACACATACATATGTAGCAGACCTGCAGCAGCACCTAGCATACTTTCAGTTAAAATTCCCAAGTCTGTACTCCAATGGTGAAGAGTATGGGGGAAAAATCAGATTGTAGGGTGTATATATACTTTATGGTGCTCTACTGTAGGTGCTGCATGGGTGATTGGATACCTATCATGCAGTGCACCTGCCTAAAATATCATTGACATCATTTAATGGCCCTAGTTTAATTTAAGCAGGGATCAACACTAATTTATACATCATTGGCCTTTTAGATACTCTGAGCACTGTGGTGCACTGAGCAAATGTGTGCCCTGCAAGTAAACACAGCTTAACAGTCAGTGTACCCCCCCCCCCAATCAGGCATGCTCAGCATAGCTGCACAATACTCAAATACATGGAAACATGCACCCCGTAGGTAAAGAAAGCTTAGAAGTCAGTGCACACTCTTCCAAGGCTTCCACACTCAGCATGGTGGGGAGCTGTGTAAACAGGTGAAGCTAAACTCCAGTCAGCTTAGAAGTTATTGGACACACCCTCTTAAATGCTTATTTGGATATGAATGTAGTTCAGGGGGGGTTGCAAATATTAAAAATGCCATCTTATGCTAACACTTATCCTGAGCTACTAAAACAATGGCAACAACTGAATTTGGAGCTCAGTATAGATTATATGGTTCTAATGAACCAATTTTTTACTGGTGTAGAACAAGAGCTGATGGATGAATTGGTAAGGATAGAGAATTAAATAACAACATCTGATTACTTTAATAGTGTTTCTATATTGTATCAGCAAATGGACAGATTAAATTTCATACACAAGCGCTTAGAAGCAAGAAAGCTTTGTAAATTATGAAGAGACATCACTGATTTCAATCAAGGCCATATCTTTTCCAGGCCAAATAATAACTTTAAAAGTAATCCAAATTTAGTATAACTACAACAACCAGCCTAGGCATACAAAAAAGGGGAAATGCATAGGACTGATTAATTTACCAGTGATGGGCAGTGTTTAACCAATCAGTTGAGCGCTGCAAACACGTCAGCCAGTAATGATGATGAAAGGCATGTTCAAACATCGGGAACATTGAAACAGCTAAGCACAGACACTGAGCTACATAATAGTCCGGCAGGAGAATCAACGGATCAAGAAATAGACCTTACACAGTCTCAGAATGTCAGTGTAAATAGAGAGCCTGTGCAAGGAGTACTGAATAATGGCATTGCAGCAGCAACGTCACAGAATGAAGTTTTTCAGTACCAAATCAAGCCTGTAACTTTAAACTTACCAGAAAAGGTAAAGGAAAAGAAACAGACACAATTCAGAGGGCAGTTCCAGCATTGGAATTCGAATGTAACAAAAAGGAAGAATGACAGCCCACTAAGTTCGAGCAAACTGAGTCGCAGATAAGTAACAGACAAAGAGGACAAATTGTAAACTTTTCTAATTTTAAATTAACTGACTCATGTTAAACTTTTTAGTAAAGGGCTACAGTTCATACCATCTAAAAGTGAAAGTTTACTTAATACATAAACATATCTGTGTATTTTTGGCAGAAATGTAAGTCTAAAACTATTCTTTAAGAATGAAACAACTATAGGAAGCTTAAAACATAAGAAATCAAGTGTATTCATGCCGATACATTTTCCTATTGTTAATGCTTTCATATCTGCATGTGAAGAAGACTTTAGGCTGTTATATAAACAGAAAAAGGATTCCACCAGAAGGAAATGCTTTAATCTTATATATGATGAATGCAAAGCATTATGTAATTTGAGAGCAGCTGATGATTTCATAATTAAACAAGCAGATAAAGGTGGAGCAATAGTATTATATGATAAAAGTAGATATATTGCATGTATGAATGATTTTTAAATGGATGACAAAACCTTTAAAGAAATTAATTTTATTGAAATTAATAAAGTAATAACAAAGGTTAATATGTTCATTTATAACTTGCAATTACAAGGGAATATTTCAATAGAACTGTTTAATTATTTGTTGGTATCATGTCCTGTTACCCCCATAATATATGGTATACCTAAGTTGCATAAGTCCCTTACTGAACCTCCAATGAGCCCAATTGTGTTAAGTAGAGGCTGGGTCATGGAGCCACTGTCAATATATGCACAGGATGTTCTTAAGCAGTATTTACCATTATGTCCCAGCTATATTATATATACTGGTGACTTTTTGAAAAAACTGTATGCATGGTATAGATATGGAAAAACTAATAATGAGTATTATTTGGTAACCCTTGACCTAAAATCACTATTCACCATAATTCCCAATGAATATGGGACAGATGCTGTGCGTGAATTTCTATGTATGAACACTAGAATGAGTGGAATAGAACTAGAAACTATATGTAGTATGATAGAAATAGTTCTAATGAATAATGTCATTTTGTTTGATGGTCACCTATATTTACAAGTCTCAGGTGTAGGCACGGGGATTCCCATGGCTACAACCTATGCAAATATTGTTTTAAATCAATGGGAAGAGGAATATGTTTACGGTGTAAAGAATTTATGTAAGGAAAATGTTCTTTTTTACCACTGTTTTGTGGATGACTGCTTTTTAATCTGGGGGGGGGTGACACTAATAGTCTCTCTGAATTTATCCAATACTTGAATAAAAATGACTTATTTTGAACAACAGATAAGTTATTTAGATGTGTTACTATATAATGAAGGAGATAAATTAGAAACTACTGTATATAGAAATGAGGTGCAAGTCAATAGAAATACTTATGCTATGAGCATGTATTCTAAGCATGTACTTTGAGGGATAGTGAAGTGTCAACTGTTAAGAATAAGTAGATTAAACACAGATATAATGAAGTGTAGAGAACAGATGGAAATGTTAGCAGAAGAACTTAAAGATAGGGGATATAATGAGGCCCTAATATACAATAGTATGTATGAAGTTTTGGAACAGAGAGAAGAATTAGCACCAGCCATGTTTAGTGATATTCCACAAATGGATGTAGGTAATAAAGAAAATGCAAATCATCTTAGGTATGTCACCACCCAGAGTAATTTAACAAAAGACATATAGAAAATAAAACCCATTCTAAGAGATAAACCAACGTTTGCACACAGAAATTATTTAAATCTGAAAAGGGAATTATTTATAAAGATTTTAGATAAAATAGCAAAAAAATATTAATTTCTAATAAAAATGGTACAATACAATGCTATAATTGTTGTTGTTGTAAAGATATATGTAATAATATAGAGTATAGACATCCTGTAAGTAAAGAGGTATATAAAATAGAATGTTATGCAACTTGTAATACTGAACTGATAGTATATTTAGCTACCTGCATACACTATGAAAGCTTCTATGTCAGTAAGTGCTCCAGGCACCTAAAAGATCATATAATTGAACACAAATCAGAGGTGAGAAGAATGGTTATAACTAATGCATTAGCTAAACATTTTATGGACAAGGGCCTAACACGTATTTAAATTCAAAGTGTTACAGGTGTTACATAGAGATATGAAAGGTGGGACATTAAAAGATAGCAGAATATAAATGTATAACTATGCTAGAGGCAGATAGATATCTGGGCCTCAATAATTTGGTTAGTATAAAACCTATATTGGTAGCTAAGCAAAAGCAATATAGGTAATAGGTTCACTTATACATAAAAAGTATAAAAGTATAAATAGAAATGTTGACTTATTCCCATGAAAGTAATATTCTTAAATGCACTACATATTCTTAAATACTATATATTATGATATGGCAGTTGAATGATTGATGTCACATTGATTTTATATTTAATTGAAATTTATAGTTATATTTAAATGAAATTGATTTTTTTATTGGATGGTTGTGTCATGTGTTTTATAGAATTGATTATTTAAACTGTGTTTAAAATTGATCAAGTATACTGATAAAGGTGCTACCTGAAAGCTTTATCTTGTATTATGTGAATAAATTAAGTACTTGAGTGTTTCATAACTGTTTTGTCTTCCTCTGAGTGAATAGTTCAACAGTTTAACAGTGAAAATTTTCTGCAGTTGGTTATGTACTTTGTAACTCCCATCATTTCCTCAGCTGGTCTTTCGAAGGTACCTGTGGCTATTATCCTAAGGGCTATACATAACTTTGTTTCCACTGGGATGGGTTCACCTCTGTTGTCTCTGGGTCTGAGTTGAGGGTGGCAGAGCTCAGTGAGTTCTTGTAGCATGTCCCTGTCCACCCTGTAGCACTCTACAATCTCCAGCTCATGTAGCTCCTGGAAGGTTACCCTGAGCCTGAACACTGTCCTCCTTCTATTTCTAGGCCTAATGCCAGCAGCAGCAGCATTGACTTCAGCATCTAACACATACATATATAGCAGACCTGTAGGAGCACCTAGCATACTTTCAGTTAAAATTCCCAACTCTGTACTCCAATGGTGAAGAGTATGGGTGAAAATCAGATTGTAGGGTGTACACATACTTTATAGTGCTCTACTGTAGGTGCTGCCTGATTGATTTGGATACCTATGATGCAGTGCACCTGCCTAGTATATCACTGACATCAGTTAATGGCTCTAGTTGAAGTTAAGCAGGGATCAACACTAATTAATACATTGTTGGCCTTTTAGATACTCTGAGCACTGTGGTGCACTGAGCAAATGTGTGCCTCACAGGTAAACACTGCTTAACAGTCAGTGCACCCCCCAATTTGCCATGCTCAGCATAGTTGCACGTCACTCAGATATGTGGAAACACTCACCCCGTAGGTAAACAAAGCTTAGAAGTCAGTGCACACACACACCCAGGCTTTCAAGCTCAGCATGGTTGGGAGCTGTGCAAATAGGTGCAGCTAAACTCCAATCAGCTTAGAAGATATTGGACACACCCTCTCTTGATGTCAGCTACCTCCTCTGTGGACAGCAACATGGCTCTCTGCCTACATGGTGGGGATATGTGGACACGGTTACTCCATTATGTTATTCAGTATCTCCACCTCATTTGCATAGGGATCCATGCTTACAACCAGGTTATTACATGTTTCCACGCCCTTCTATGATAGGAACAGCACCAGTGCACCATTGTAGATACTACATGCAGGGCCCTGTAACACATTTCTGTCTCATGTTATTAATATTTGACTTTTCCAGTTTCTTTTTTTATAACGCATATTTGCGCACTACAGCATGCCACACAAATATGCTAAGATTACTAAAAAAAATAATTTATTTTAATATAGTTACCGTAACTTTTGGAGCATGAAGTGGATAGTTTTGCTCATATGTTTGTGCGCTATGCCATTTCTGTGTGTCTACCTACATGTTTACAGCCTCTTTTGTCTGTCTACATTCCTGTACACTGAATGTTTCCATGTACACTTCAGGCACTGGCATGAGGTCTTCAGAGCTGCCTATCTGCTTGCAGGATCACTCTACTTGCGTGATTTGCATGAGATTCACTTGCTTATGAGATGATTCATGTGCCACAGAAGTTTCCATGTTGGCAACCTCATGCTCTTCACTCAGCAGCACTTAATGAATCTAAAATTGTTTGCATTTGTGTTGGCAGCATGGTGCTATGTCTACACGGTAAAAAATTGGGTAGGCTTTATTAAATTCTCCCAGTATATACAATCAAAAATCAGCTAATTACATATATTGGCTGGTTTGTCTGTGTGGGATCAGGCAATTAGCCCTTTCTGTACTGTTGAATGATCGAAGATTTGGTATGTATAATTAGCAATGGATTTGGGTGTTGCAAAAAACAAACAAAAAAAACCCAAAAAATGTTAAACAACTTTTTTTTTCAAAAGTTGTGTTTTTGAGCATTTGTGCTTGATCAGATTAGATATGATGTATTGCTTGGTTGACCAAGCAATATACAGATATAGATATAGAAATATATGAAGATATAGCTATAGATATTGCTATAGATGTAGATATAAACAAGTGTATGGCATTTCATATAATTGTTTTTTTTTCTCAAACATATTTCTCTGAATCACATTTCTTAGAAAATTTCATATACATGAAGCACTCCTTTGATATTTGTTCACTGGGGGGATCTTTGCTCCAAATCCACTTAAACATACTAGCTCCATGACTGAACAAATAAGAAAAGAGAAAAGCCCACACACAATGACTCTCTGCTGGTGAAATGCACAAACTTCCAGAGGTGAAGGTATATCATAACTGTGGGCATTGACAAGGTTCAAGAAATGTTTAACAATACAATCCTAAGATCCTAAACCATACCAGCAGTTATTGCCTGTAGCCTTATACATTTATCTCTGAGTTATGATTCAAAAAAATATAATCCAAAAAAACGGCCTCGGTTGCAACAAGATGAAGAAAGATAAAAATTCCAAATAAGCAACTAAGAAGTGCTTAAATAAAGAGAACTTTAATTTAACAAATAAAAATAAATCAGATACATCGAGTAAATCAAGCGCTTTCATCTCCAACAATTTGGAGACTTTATCAAGACAGTCTTTTATATATATATATATATATATATATATATATATATATATATATATATATATATATATATATATATATATATACATATATATCTACATATATCTACGTGGCCACATTTAAAAACACTACAACACTACTTTGTACATGACTATCAGAATTCTAACAGTCAACACTATAAGTTACAGTAATTCCTTTTATCACAAGCAAGTCACAGGTGAAGGAAAACCCACAAGTCTATGTTTTAAATGTCAGTGAAATGAGAGTCATTCAAATGAAACCGAGGTCAACTGGGTGTTGGTCAAAGGGGTGTCAGTCAAATGAGTTTTAGGTCAAGTGAACTAGACCCATGTATATATATATATATATTTATAATACACACACACACATATATATATATATATATATATATATATATATATATATATATATATATATATGTATATATATATGGATCTACTTTGCTTAAATGAAAGTACGTTTAAACAAATTTTACTTACCCAAGCTGATATCTCTGAAACGGCATTTCAATGAACATGAAAGGAACCACTTGGCCACCCACCCCACTCCCCTACTACAACTCTGAGATCACACTAAACGGAAAAGAGGGCGCAGTTCACCATGGTGGCCAAGTGATTCCTTTCACTGTGAAATGAATTTGGCAGTCCATGCATTCATTGAAATGCCATTTTGGAGAAATCAGCTCGGGTAAGTCAGATTAATTTAAACAAAGTAGACCCATATATATATATATATATATATATATATATATATATATATATATATATATATATAGATATATATATAGATATATATATATGATGCTTTGTACACTCAAATGAACAGTCAACATGTTGAAGTGATACTCACATTCCTTCTTTGCAGGGAAATGATTGTCTCTCTCTGTTGGGATGTCATATCGGCATGCACAGTCAACATATGTCTGACATGCTGATGTTGCCACATCGTGTGTTGCAGACAGTGCCACAGGGCAGGTGGACATAAACTGTGGGACACATGACAACATCTGGTGTGTGCATTTCCACAACATATGCCAATGCTGGTGCCAACTCTGCCTGCTATATAGTTGGCATTTGTTCTGTACTCCTGGTCTGTCTCCTTATGCATAACAATCTGCAGCACTGTGGTTGCTAAGGACCTGCTGATAGCTGCTTTTCTTGACAACAGTTCTTTGTCTACCCTTGTTAAATCATACTGGCATCACATCATACTTACGTCCAACTTCTTCATCTTTAATGGGAAATATTATCTCCAGAAACAAGGCATAGCTATGGTGTCCCCATGTGGTGCTACAGTAGCTAACCTATTTATGGCCTACTGGGAGGTTGACAACATTCTTAAGGACGTTAACACAATGAACCGCATCAAGTTCTACACAAGATACCTGGATGATATTATCATCCTTTTTGATGGCGATGAGATACTAGCAAATGAATTTGTTTCTTCTATTAATAACACAACTGACTTTTTAAAATTCACATCTAAATTCTCAGAGCTAAGCATTGACTACCTTGACGTTCACTTGTATAAAGAAGTTAACAATTGTGAATATTCTTCAAAGATATACAGAAAACCAACCTACTGCAACTCCTTTTTACATTACAACAGCTGCCACCCATTCAAGCAAAAGAAGGCTATTATAAAGGGACAGCTAATTCGAGCAGCCAGGATGTGCAGTAATGAGATACTATTCCAAGAAGAATGTAAAATCTTGGAAGTAATGTTCACCAACAGAGGATACCCAAATACTTTATTTGAAGAAATACTGGATGAGATCAATAATAAAAGAAGGGAAGGTCAATTTCTACCCTTACTTCCACACAAAATTTTCAGTGGACAAGAGGAAGTCTTAGAGGCTAACCCGAGGGTTGGGGATAATATATCCTTTCTTAGGGCAACCTCCAACACTGAGATAACAGCGACCTCGTTTGTAAATAGTTTCATCACAAATTACAGTATTGACTTGAGGAATATTCAAATTATACTTTATAAAAATTGGTATTATATAACAAATAATGAGGAACTCATGGACAAGTTAGGCACAAAACCTCTGATAGCATATAGGAGAGGCAATAATTTGAAAACTTTGCTAGAAAGAAGTAAACAGACGGAGCTAATGACTAGAACAAAAGGCTGTTTTCAGTGCGGGGCATGTAACTATTGCCATCTAGTGAAGGCTTCCAATTCCTTTGTAATACGCAACAAAATTTATTTTATTTATTTTATTTATTTGCAGTTGTTTAACCAGGATAGTCCATTGGGCCAAAATAACCCGTTTTCAATGGAGTCCTGGGGAGAAAAGCTCCACATAAAGATTATACAGAGATTATGTTCTACATACAGATTATACAAAGATTATGTTCCACACATAGTTTACATGAGGATTCTAAAGAAAAACATTCTATAATTTCTGGTTCAACGTTAGAAGTAGTAGTTTTTTTTTTTTTTTACTAAAAAATTACTAGGTAGGAGGAAAAAGAGTTGGGAGTAGAGAGTAGGTTATGAGGGGTGTGAACAGGAGCATTCCCATGAGGATGTTAGATGGGAATGTAGTGATTTTTTAAAGTATGGGAGGCTAGCAATTGTCCGAATTGAGGGGGGGAGGGAGTTCCATAGGCGTGCTAGTGAGAAGGACAGGAGGTTGTGTCCTGGAGGGTGTAGGGGTCTATAAACTTCTATGAGGTTTTGATTGTTAGATCTTAGGAGTCTTTGGGTTTGATGCATTTTAAAGGTAGTAGAGAGAGAGGGACAGAGGGATGGCTGGAATATGAGTTTATGTGCATAGGTGAGCTGAGTGTAGGAGAGGTAGTTGGGAAGCTCTAGCCAGTTGAGTTTGTGGAGAGGTTCACAGTGATGGGTAGATGATTTGTTACTGGTGGCAAATCTAGCTATTTTATTGTAACAAGAGGACAGTTTGGTTTTCAGAGAAGATTGTAGGTTAGTTAGAAGAGGGGCACCATAGAGAAGGGAGGGAAGGAGAAATGTGGTAGAGAGAGTAATTTTGGTAGTTGAGGTGAGGAACCGATTGTGACGGTAGAGCATGCCTAGTTTTTGGTGGGTACAAAAAGTACCACATTACACATAAACTTAATTGTGATTCTAGATCTATAGTTTATTTAGCTAAGTGTAACTACTGTGAAGCATTTTACATAGGCAAGTCTGAACGGAGACTACGGGACAGGCTGTACCAACATGATTATGCCATAAGGAAAATGAAAAAAGAAAACGCTTTAGCTAAACACATAATGAAACATCAAGGACATAGCTTTCATTTTATTGCAATTGACCAGGTCAAGAAAACAGAAAGAGGGGGTCCAGTACCTCTCTTTTTGGAGAATAAGGAGCTAGAATGGCAAATATTACTAGACTCATTTTCATACCCAGGTTTGAATGAACATTGCAATATAGCTTGTGTCCTGAAAATGAGGAGCTATAAAAGATAACTCCTTCACCTTTGTCCTACTTCACTTTCCACTTTATTTTATTTTACTTTAATAGTAATTTGTAGTAACATATACTTTTCACTACTTTTAAGACTTACACTTAGCAAGGCTTCCAACTATAGTTGCAGGTAGTGATTTCACTAGATACTTTTTTACAAACACTTTTCTATAAACATTTTTATATGCAGTCCTGTTATGCATTGTTTTTAGACTGCTTTTATTGTGTATATATTTCTTACACACTTTCATGCTTTTAATGCACATTTGCTTGGTGTATGAACGTAACAAACTGCTGATGCATCAATGTTTCATGGTTTCCAACTGTTTTAAAAGTATGAAACTACACACTTTTGAGAATGCTCCTAAACAGAGCTTTCATTCCCTGAATTTACTCTTGCAAGAAATGCTGCTAACACGCCTTCATTGTACCTGATTCTGACACTGCATTCTACTTTTGCCTCTGATGAAGCTGTAGTTTTAACCACAGTGAAAATGCTTGTTTTAATAATAAAGTGCGTTAAGGTTCAAGTTTTTTCCGACTTCAGTGTGGCTTTATACATGCAAGTGGATTTCAATTTCAGTGTTGCAGCTTGTACTGCAAACAGCCTTCACAACAAGGACTTTAACATTTTTTTTGGGCTTTACGGTGCTTGTCCGGACTGCTTTTGTGTATTTTACTGGTTTCCGTTTGTTTGCTTTAACATACTGGCATCACAGATATGCTGGTTTGCATAAATGACAGCACTGTCCATCTCCACAATACGAGTCTTTGACATTGTGCATACAAGACGTCATGTCTGTGAAGCCATTCATTCCCACACAGACAGACACATACACACACACACACACACACACACACACACACACACACACACACACACACACACACACACACCATAGCTTATTTTGACAACATCATCTACCAGCCAGTGTAACCATGCACTCCCCTTCTTTGGCCATGGTTACAACTGACACTACACACCTTTACAGATTTAAACTAAAATGGCCATTTTAGTTTGTATACCTAGCCATCAGTAGCAGCTATGGCATAGTAACATACTTAGCACCTGTGTAGTACATAAGTAGGTACCTGTAAGACTGATCATCAGAAACAGTCATAGTAGTAATGATTTCTTTTGGTCCCTCCCTCCCCACCCTCTCTCTCTCTCTCTCTCTCCTATCTATCTCTCTTTCTTTGTCAATATATTTTTATAGTTTTGGTGATTGTTGCTTTCTTTTTATCAGTTTAATGTATCATGTTTTCTAACATCTGCCATGGCTTTGTCAGTGGCACAGCATTGATTCTTGCCTCTCATTGGCCCCACCCTCATTCTGACAGCAGACCATCTGCCTCTAGCCATGTGTCTTTGTCTGGAGATTGATGCCCTGTGGTGTTTGCATGTATGTGTATGTGTGTGTGTGTGTGTGTGTGTGTGTGTGTGTGTGTGTGTGTGTGTGTGTGTGTGTGTGTGTGTGTAGGGGGTGACTGGGGCATCTCAGCAGTCTCCGGCGGTTTCTCTGTGGAAGAAAGTGGTCTTGTTCTCTTTGGTAAGACTTTCAAATAGTCATACATTGTATCACCTGGTTGGAGCTGCATCAGATGATGGAGGAGTTTGTGTACCACTATCATGCAGCTTTCAATAGACACATGAAGACGGCTGTCATGTGGTTTACAGAGTTGTATCATTGTTTGCACTGTAGCCCTTACAATCTGAGAGTGAGTTCAGTGGGGAGAGGAGTCACAGTGGAGACTGACCTCTTCCTGTGTCCGGCTCAGGCAGGGTGCTCAGGAGTGGAGGACCAACCCTGTCCCCCTTCCTGGTCTTCCCTTTTCTTGTGTCAATTCTGTCTCCCTTTTTGTTGTCCAATCTTCCCTCTGTCTGTCACTATATCCATTTTCATCCCCCCTTTCATTCAGAAGCTTCCCTGTTGATCTTTCTATGTGTTATATACTTGACTGAGTGCTCCTATATCCATACCTCAGCCCTATTTCTTTCTGCCTTTCCCTTACACCCTCTGCCGTCTACCATTCTTAAAATGAATAGGCACGTGTCTCAAAAATTGTACCCTTCTTCTCCTCCTCACTCCTATTCTTACCTGTAATGTGTTCTTATGTATGTTGACCTGTTTATTGTTTCTCCTTATAATCCCATTTCCACTCCCCTTCATTGAATAACATTGCTCATAACATTGTGATGTAGCATATGTGCATGCACATAGTCGTGTATGAGCCATGGTGTTTGAGTAATCCTTAGCTGCAATGATACACAAAGCTCTTCTCCTGCTGGACCTGTGACTTCCATGAGCAGGTTTATATTTTTTTATTGCCTGATGCATGAAATTTCTTTATATTCATTGATAGTTACCTTCAACTGTGTCGGCATCTGTATGGTACTTTTTGTGTAGTCACAAGTTTCTGAACCCCAGGATTGTGTGGCACCCATCTCTACTGACTCTTTGAAGCATGCATTATTGGCTTTTGAGCCAACCTGTCTTCCTTCTGTTGTTGACAGTCAAGCCTTGAAGTGCATGGCATGTCAGCCCAGCATAATATTCTAGAATATGCTTTGTACAGTTTTTACTAATCCATTTCATTGTTTTATACAGGATTAATGTATTACTCTATTACTGTAATTATGTACAGTCCCAAGCTGTAATTGTGTACTTACCTAAGATGTTACTGTACTTAATTTATACTGCCTGTTCAGCACTCATTCAATTGTTTTATACAGAATTAATGTATTGCTCTCTTACTTCTGCAATTATGTACAGTCCGAAGTATAGTTGTGTACTACTCTTAGATCTTACTGTGTTTAATTTATACTATGTGTTCAGCCCTCATTACATTGTTTTATACAAAATTCATGTATTGTTTTATTTCTACCAGTAGTGTAACTAGGGCAGGATGAGAGGGGCAGCAGTCCTAGATGCAAAGTGTTGGAGGGACGTGATCAGCCTATCCCAATCACTTTTTAATGTAATACTGAATGGGCGAGTCTTCATTGAAGGTTGGGCATCGGGCTGGAACTCAACACCATAAAAACCAACTGCCAATCATTAGCGGACCAGAGTTCCGCTGTGGCGACCCCTAACCGGGAAAAGCCAAAAGACAAACAACAACAACTGACTTCTAAAAGCCAGTATTGCATTTGTGGACAAACCTTACTGCTGTAGCTCTCTGTATTGTGGTCTAAACTGCAGCATGTACTTGCTATATTTTAGCAAACAGTTTGCTACAGTTTAAAAGTAAAAAAAAAATGTTTATTTATTTTTATATACTAAAACCTGTGAGCTGTAACAGTCCGTATAAGCTGTGTGTAAACTGTAGCAACTAAGTGCTACATTTGTAGCAAGCAATTTGCTACATTTGAAAAGGAAATTCTTTTTTTTTATTTTTTTTTATTATTACTTTTTAAAGTATTTTCTTTTTTTTTTTAATAAACTATGTTAAAGGAGATTTGAGGGGCAGGTCATAGAAACTGGACCTGAATGACTGGGGATAGAGGAAGGGGTGTGTGTCATGCATCTAGCCACCTGGTTGGAGTACCAACAGAAGGAACATCATTTTTTTTGCTGGGGGTGGTTAGATCTAACTTTAATAATTCAATCACTTATGGCTTATTGCAATGAAGTGTTTCCTTTTTTTTATTTTGCTCTTCACTTGAAGAGCTGAGGAGGTGGAATACTGGTTCACAGCACTAGCTCAGGGGACTTATCGAACCACTACACTTCTGATTATGGCTATAATTATGTACAGTCCCAAGCTATAGTGGTGTACTATATTTATATCATACTTTGTTTAATTTAATTACTTTTTCTTCTTTCCCTGTGCTATTTTTATACTGAATGCATGTGCTGTTCAGACATATATCTATGTCATACTCTTGGATTAGACTGCATTACATAATTTTTTAATAGTAAGTTCAAGTAGTTACTGCAAAAATGTTATGACATCTTTGTTTCACTTAGTAAATGTGATCCACGGCATGGTTTATCAACCCTCCATATCTTCTCTGCCTACTGCTTAAATCCTCTCATTGTATCAATGTTGTCTTTGATAATTTGTCCCACCTGGCAATCATGGAGGTCCTGTCTCATTTTAACCCTTCTGTAGCCAGCTTCATTGCTGCTGTTGCCCTGATGCAGTGTACAAACTGTTTAATGTTCACAGGCATCAAACTACCGCTAGAACAATATGACACAATCTGTTAGTGGTGTATCCATATGACCTGGAGGCCACCTTCTTGCTTGTAGGGATGTTTGATACGCATCACATAAACTCACCCATGCACTCATAAGATCACTGCAAACAAACAAATATTGAGGTTCTAAAAATAAATACATAAATAAATAAATAAATAACTAACTAAATAAATAAATAAATAAAACAATAGCATTATTAGTTACCCAGGGTATTTTTCCCCAATAATACTAACTTTCTACATTTTCTCTAGTATGCAAAGGACAAAATAGTCCCAACTAATGACCTAATTAGTACAAATTACCATAATAATTATCTCTATCCTAATCTATCTCTCATTTTGCACACATGCTACTACATCTCTACCTCATACCAACATTACAATATTATTTTAAAAACTGAAATGATTTTTATAGAAGTATTGCATATATACAGTATGTGTATAATGTAATTAATTTATGAATGTTATCTCAGTTTTGCCTGCTACTGTGATATTTTACTAGCATTTCCCCTTTAAAATATTTTGACATGTACGTAGATTTTCTCCCCTGACTGCCTCTGGAAATGTGCTTTCAAGATAAGTTCACTTGGTCTATCCTGGCAAATAAATGGAAATAAATACATAAATATTACATTTTATTTCATTTATTTATGTATGTTAACTGGAAACAGCAATGCTGTGGATCCATATCCAGGTACAGTCTTGGTGTTACAGAAGAAGTAAAGGGATGCAAAAAACCCCCAAAACAATGAAATTGCAAAGCAAAATATAAAACAATCATGGGTAGAGTATAAAACAATGGTATGTCATGAAAAACAAAAGAAACAATAATAAAAAGTATACACATACTGGAATGAAGTAAAATTACTGAATATAAATCAATAATGAGTAGAATATAAAAACAATTATATTGTACGTGCATGAAAAGGAACATTAATGAAAGGTATACATATTGTGAACACTACAGCCATGGTGGTGCAACGGTAGCATTGTCGCCTCACAGCAAAAGGTTCTCCCGTTTCATTCTCAGCTGGGGTGCCTTCTGTGTGGAGTCTGCATGTCCTCCCCATTGTCGAGTGGCGTTTGAAAGATATGCGTAAATGGGTGTGTCTTTGTTGAAGGTTGGGCATTGAGCTGGCACCATGAAAATCTACTGCTAATCATTAGCGGACTGGAGTTCTGCTGTGGTGACCCCTAACCGAGAAAAGCCGAAGGAACAACATACATATTGTGAACACTAGAGAGATTAATACTACTTACAAACTTTCTGATAAGTACTTTGTGCAGGAAAGGAATGAAAGGTGTGAGAGAAAAACAAAGTGCAGTTAGATGATAGGAGGAACTGGAGGGTGAGCATGGGTGGAGTACTGTAAACATAGAAGTTAAGGAGGTGGGAACATTTGCAGATAGGCAGGAGGGTTGGAGGGTAAGAAAGATGAAAAAATTGGGAAGTCCATATATGGAAGAGTAAAATGTGCGAATCATAGGGTTAATTGCATGGTAATGGAATAGGAGCTTAGATGACTAAAGTTATTTTATAGGGTGATAGTCGAGGTATGTGTACTTCACAATCTTCCAAGAATAAGAATTATGAAACCTTGGCAGTGATCCACTAACACAACTGCACCATATTCACATAACACCAGGCTGCAGACTGCAAAACATTCACTGTCAGACAAACTGTAACTGATGACTCTTGTCTGGTACACATTATGTATGTGTTGGTATAGACAAAGGCAGGCTGACAGATGGCTTTCAAGTGCTAGTATATGTGATGTTATGAGGGCCCCTACAGTTCCACATGCAGCACAATATGATTTTGATGTGATAGTGTCTCGTGTAGTTATGAATAACCAAAGATGATCAACCCAGAAGGACATGCAGAGGGACTTACTAGAACTTGCTATGCATTTATGAAATGCAAGTAAGACTCTGCTACTGAGTGAAATCGTATACTCATTCAGAATGATGCCCAAGTACAAAGACAAGATAGCTGGCTTTAACAACTGGCTAAGTGGCTGGTTTCTTTCTAGGGGATTTAGTATGTGTTAGCTTGGGACAGATGACTGGGTGGCCACGGTGATGCAGCAGCTAGCATTGCCACCTCACAGCAAGAGATTCTCCAGTTTGATCCTCGGCTGTGGTGCCATCTGTGTGGAGTCTGGATGTCCTCCCTGTGGTCGCGTGGGTTTCCTCCGGGTGGTCCGGTTTCCTCCCACATCCCAAAGACATGCTGTAGGTGGATTGGACATTCTAAATTGGCCTTAGGTGTGAGTGTGTGCAAGTGTGTGCCTTCTGTGGAAGGTCGGGTGCTGGGCTGGCAACTCGACACTGTAAAACTCCACTGCCAATCATGAGTGGACAGGTGATCCACTATGGCGACCCCTAACCGGGAAAAGCCGAAAGAAGAAGAAGCTTGGGACAGATGACTGACAGCCCAATTTCCATCACTAAAGATTGCCTGTACCTTTTATTCTGTAAATTCTGCATACTGGTCAAAGCACTTGTAGCTCCTATGATGTCTTTTCAGGCAAACTAACGTTTGGACATTCCAACATAATCAAAAGGTTTGCAATAAATTCTGGGCAGATTCAGATTGCTCCACTGAATGCCAGAAGTTATCTTCATCATCACCCTCATCAACTCTCTTTTTTCTGTTTATTTTTTGTTTTTTTTGAGCATGTTTTATATGGAGCTGGGGTGTTGCATCAACTGTTGTTGCCGACTCTCTCAGTTTAGTGCTGTGCTCCTACCTTCATTCACTATAAACATTGACTTTCACAGGTCTTCTGACATGCAATCCATCTATCACTTTGCCAGAATTCCTTGTTTCTTCTTGTTTTCTTCCTGTCTCTCCCAAATCTTCATCACAAAATGGTCTTTTGTGTTCCCATAAATGTGACTAAAACGTAGTCATTTGTTTTCCTTACCTGTGGAGTCAAGTCTACTTCAGCTTCTGCTATGATGTCATAATTTTTTTCATCTTTCCCACAGTTTACATTCTACCATCAATCTCAGGCACTTCATCTCAATCATTTCAAGCTTCTTTAACTGACCTCCTTTCACTGTGCAGGTTTCTGTGTTTTACAAAAGAACTGATCACACCACTGTTTTGTACACCTTACTCTTCAGTTTATTTGGTATTGTTTGTCAGTTGTCGGCAGCATCTCTGATTCTGGCTTTGACGACCTTATTCAAACTTCCCTTCTTCACAATGACCATTTCGAGATTCTTGAAGCTGTTGAACTGTTCCATTATTTTCCCTTCTACCTCAGTTTTCAGTTTCTTCTAATTTCCACCATTTGCTGCCATAACAACTATTTTACTTGTACTCAGTTTTATCACATAAACCATCGGTTTTCCATTCTAGTTTCTTATAATTTGTGCAGTTACTGTTTAGAGTCTGATTGTAATATGACATTGTCTTCATGCAGCAGCTTTAATCATTTTTCCCTTCTGACCTGTTTACTAATGTAGTCCATCACAAGCGTGAACATCACTGAGCTGTACGCTGAACCGAAATGCACAGACATTCTCACAGCGAATTCCTCTATAAGTTCAAGCTCTGTTTGTATTTGTGTCATTGGGTTCTCGTGTACAGTCAACACTAGGTGCACTACACTGTAGTTGGAATCATCACAGGATGACCCAAATACACTTTCCTGGGACCTTGTCATATGCTTTTTCTAAGTCTAATAATACCAAAGTGGACTCTTTCCTCATCTATAATTTCTTCTTCACTAATATGTGTCTCACTGTAAACAGTGGGTCATACCTTTTAACCACTTAGAGTGAGAAATCTGGACAAAGCCATAAATAATGGGGGGGACAAAGCCCCTAAAATAGGAACAATTTTTAAATATTGCTCTTACAAATGTAGAACATTGATAGAATAGCAGGTTTTGTGTTAGCAAGTCTGAAACTCAAAGGTCTGTCATTATTTTCTGACTTCAGTCTTTAATGACTTGCCAAAGATTTTCCTGAAAACCACATGTTTATGAAAAACTAACCAAAACATGAGGGACAAATCTGGGCATTCTGTTAAAATATATACATTTGAGAGGTATGCATTGGGTTGGTTGCACTACATCCTGAGCGGAACCTAAAATGTTCATTCCTATCTTACTTTTTACTGTTCTGCTAATTCACTTGTCAATCACTCCCTTCAGCCCACAGTGGTGAATGCCTACTTTGTTCTTATACACTGGCTCTAAAATGCTAATTCTCTAGTCAGGTTCAGGTACCTAGGCAGCGAGACATTTCCCTGTGGTACATTTGGATGGGGACAGATGGCTGAAGTGACATTTAGCTGCAGAGAAATATGGCTTTTTGCGAATTCCCTGTGGGCAAAGAGAAGCACACACTGGCACTGCCTTGCCCACAGCTTTAATGACCAAGTGCAGGGGGGGCAGAAGAACTAATGAGTGTTGTGTTCAGTGTACAGCACATGCTTATGTAACTACAACATGCAGAAGTGTGCTGCAGCATTGAGAATGTCCTGCATGCTAGTGTAGTCACATTTAGGCTCCAGTATGCATACGGCTGTTGTGAATTCCCTGTGGGCAAACAGAAGAATGCAGTGTTATGCCTACAACTTCAACAACCAAATGCACAGGGGGGAAATAATGTCTATAGTCCACAAGGCAACATAAGACAGCAGGCTGGTCAGTGGACTTGTCAGTGGCAGTAAAAATGTAGTGCACAATTGGCAACACCTTTATAAGCGGTGCTTGTGAACCACTACCCCTTTCACAGTATCTAGAGAACATCACATAAAATGCATACTTGAGCCTAAATGTGACTACACTAGCATGCAGGACATTTTCCATGCTGTAGCACACTTCTACATGTTGTAGTTACATAAGCATATGCTGTACACTGAGCAAAACACTCAGTTATTTTGCCCCCCTGCACTTGGTCATTAAAGCTGTGGGCATGGCAGTGCCAGTGTGTGCTTTTCTTTGCCTACAGGGAATTTGCAAAAAGCCATATTTCTCTGCAGCTAAATGTCACGTCAGCCATGAATCCCCAACCAAATGTACCACAGGGAAATGTCACGCTGCCTATGCGCTTGAACCCAAATAAATTGCTAGATTTTGAGGCTCACCTGCAACTTGAATGCATCCATATCTGTGTTGAAATACACTTTGTTTTAGTATCAAGACAAAATTTTCTTTCTCTCTTTACTGTTTGTCAGAATCTATCTAAATTGTTGAAATGAAAAAAAGAAGAGCCCTAAATGACCATTTTTATTTTTATTTATATTTATATTAATTTTAATTTTTTCTCTCAAATCTTGGCTTTTATGCAGAGCTTGTTCTTTTAACTAGAACCTACTGAAAAGATTTTACGAATATCCCTTCTGAAAATATGTCTGAGTCTGTCTTAGAAATGTCAAACTGTCATGTTGTGTTTTAAACAAAGAGTTTTAAATACAGAGTTTTAATTTCATGTTCGTCGGAATGCCATGGAGGTGTGTACCAAAGGACTAACTTGATTGGTCAACATTCGTCATTCATTGTAGGTTGTTTCATTGAATGACACCAATTATTAAACACTGAACACAGCTTACCTATTTGGATCTGAAGAAGGCTTGAAAAAGCTGAAAGCGCTTGTCCGTTGTTTACATCAGAAGGGTTCTTCACTTTTATGTTTGTCTTTTCTGTTTTTATGACATTCTCATGTGTTAAAGCTGTGGAATTAAAACACCACTTGATGTTTACAACAGCAAAGCTCTATACTTCATATATTGTGGACTTAATATGGTAAAAGCCTGTTAATTAAGCTATTGTTCTGAATCCGTTTTTTCACCATTTTGGTTGTTTAGTAAGTTTTGAATACTCAGATGAAATACTAATACTTGTGGTGCAATGCTCTTCCAATATTTACATTGTTTTTGTTCTGCTGAGCATTCTTTAGTGGAATCCACTTCTTTTTCTGGATTTGATTTTTGTTTGCTGTGTATTCCGCATACAATTTGTAACAGCAGGTTGTAATAAGAGTCACTAATTTTCTATTGCCTTTTCCACACAATGTTTCTAGATGTAATAGACATGGAGAGAAAGAAGTTAGCGACAGGCTTTCTGTCTGTCATGATTAATCCGTTGATTCAGTTGATTCTTGCAGCAACTGAGTTTACAGCTGTGGAAACTGAAAAGGTTGACTTAAACTTTGAGTCTATTTTTAAAACAGTTGAAAATGCGGCCTTTAAGCTAAAGAGATTACAATGACAATGCTTCCATATGGAAGCCTGCCTACATCATCTGGTTATTCCTAGAGGTCTCAGGGTTAGATGTATGCCCAGTTATGGAAACACCTACCCTGAGCTTTTGGCCAAATGACAAGCAATTAATATATAGACAAGTTTCAGTTATATGAAACTGCTGGTTGACTTCTTTAAGCCTCAAGAAGAAGAAATGAGCACTTTGATAGAGGAGAAACAAGACAAACTGGAAAGTATGAATTTGTCTGATAATAACTTCATGAAATTGGAGAATTTACAGGATAAGCTAACAGCACATGAAGTTAAGCTAAAAGGCATAAAAAGTCAGAAATTAATGAGAGATTTTAATGATATACAGAAAGGCCATTTATTTGAATGGCCTAAAGTCAGAAACTTCAATGAGCATCTACGGAAAGAAGATAGAAATCCTGAGCAGAGGGGTACAACTCTTCACACTAATAATAATAACCATAGATCTCGAGATCCTTGGTTAGTGCACAAGTTCATCACATGGATAGACAAGAGCCTATAGTCAGAAGTCCCGAATTGGAGTGTTGACACTAATGAAAATGCTTGTGTTATTGAACAAGAACATGACTCAGTTGCAAATATTAATGTCAACAATACCAGCCCTTTTAATGGTACTGGTATCAATGGCCATCCACTAGGAACAATACCTAAGAGAGGAGCACAACATGTTACCATCACAGATCAGCTCCCTTTTTTAATGATGAACAAAGTCTCTCGAACAGGGAGATCTGTAAGCAGAGAGAGAAAGAAAAGGAAAGTAACACAATAAATTCTTTAGTGGTTAATATTTCGAACATTCAGCTCACTCACTCTCAGATAGATCTATTAGAGAAATGTCTCAGCTTTATTCCTGCAACCAAATCTACACATGATGAATTTGCACTGGACCTTAGAATGTTTGGAAGGAATCGTACTTTGAAGTATATTTTTGGGGATGGAAATGATAAATGTCCCATTAAAACCAATATTATGCTCAAGAAAAAGAGCACATTTGTTACCCTCAACCATCCAGCCGTGGATTCTTTCATTCATGCCTGTGAAGAGGAGTTAATGAGAACAAGAATGTCTCAAAAAGGGAAACAGTTTTTCAATCTAGCTAAAGAAGAAAATCAGGCACTTAAAAAACTTAAAGAAAGGAATGATATTGTGGTTAAACCTGCTGACAAACTAGGAGCCATAGTGGTAATGGATGCAATGATGTATGTCCAATGGATGAAAGAACTATTAAGTGATCGAAAGACCTATTCCTTGATTAGCAAGAATGAACTAAATATTATGAAACGGAAGATCCAGCAGGTTCTTTATGACATGCTATTGCAAAGAGAGATTCATGAATATCTGCATGATCTTTTTGTCACTGAGCACCCCACTATAGCAACTATCAGTGGATTACCAAAAAGTCATAAAGATCTTAAACATCCACCTTTACGACCAATTGTGGCTGGTAGAGGATGGTTGATGGAATCCATTTCTATGTTTATTGAACAAAAACTAAAGAAGATGCTACCTAGGGTCTCTACTGCGATTAAAGATACAGCTGAGTTTCTACAACATCTGTATATAGCTCTAGAACATTGTGATGATCTTGAGAGTCTGCTATTGGTAACCCTAGACGTGAATAGTTTATTCACTTCCATATCAAATAATTATGGCATTGAAGCAGTAAGAGAATTTCTAACTGAAGAGAAGGTAGAATCATGTTTGATATGTGATTTTTTGGAAATCGTGTTGGAGTATAATGTGTTTACCTATGACAACAGCTACTATTGGCAGAGATGGGGGGTTGCCATGGGCACACCCTGTGCCAATAGTTATGCAAACTTGGTTTTAGCCAACTGGGAGAGAGCTTGGTCCAAGGATACTAATAACTTTTGGAATGACCAGATAATTCTGTACAATCGGTTTGTGGATGACACCTTTATTGTATGGAAGGGTAAAGAAGAAGATTTAAGAAGCTTTGTCAACTTCCTGTCACAGACCACTACTTTCCTGAAATTTGATGTAAAAACATCTAGAGAGATGATTGACTTTCTGGATGTGAGATTATTTCTTGATCTGGAAAAGGGAATAGACACTTGTCTCTATAGGAAAGACATGGCAAAACCACATGCTTCACTTTTCCAGTATGCATCCCAGGCATATTTTCTCTAACATTGTTGAAAATCAAATTGCAAGGATTTCAAAGCTATGTACAGAAGAGGCAACCTTTCTCCAGAAAGAAGAGAGGCTTATTAATAATTTCAGCCAACGAGGCTATGGAAAGAGAAGTTTAGAACTAAATAAGTCCAGAATTAATGACATATGTAAAGGAAAAGGCAAACCTTTTTATTCCTCTAAAGTTAGAGAAGGCGAAAGTACACCATACTTAGCTATACCTAAAAGAACATCTAACCTAAGGGTCAATTTGACTTACACTATGGACCATGATAACATATGCCAGGTGATCAAAAAGTTCTGGCTGATTCTAACTTCGGACAAAAAGTTAAAAGAGATTGTTGGAGATAACCCAAGTTTCCTTTTCAAAAATAAAAAGAATCTTAAAAGGATTTTATGCTCAAATGATAGGAAATGCACCAACTACGTACACAATAATTCATCAGGAACAAAGAAATGTGGCTTCTGCAAGGTCTGCAATGTAATCAATTGTAGCAACACATTTAAGCATCCGGTTACTAGACAGACATTTGTTTTTCATGGATTAGCTAATTGCCTAACCAGCAATATTGTTTACATAGCTACCTGCACTTCCTACACAGCATTTTATGTTGTAAAAACTAATATGAAGCTAAAGGAAAGAATGATCAAACATCAATCTGATATACGTAACAGAAAGGAAACAAATTCTCTTTTCCTTCATTTACATTAGCATGAGGGACATAGCTTTGTTTTCATGGTCATTTCAAAGATACATTTTACTTCCAGAGAAGGAGACCTGACCAATATGACTGAGAGAGAGGAAGCCAAATGGATAATGCGGCTGAGGGCAGATAACCCCCCTGGCCTTAATGGCTGTGTTCCCTTAAAACCTTTTCTTGAAAATAGACGAGCAATGAGCTATGCTCACTTATGACCTGTTTTCATTGCCAGGAACATTCGGTATACTGACTTAGGCTCTGATGTCCCAAAGAAATTGTTGAAATGAATTTAAAAGAAGTGCCCTAAATGACCATTTTTATTTATATTTATTTTCATTTTTTTCTCTCAAATCTTGGCTTTTATGCAGAACTCGTTCTTTTAACTAGAACCTACTGAAAAGATTTTATGAATATCCCTTCTGAAAATATGTCTGAGTCTGTCTTAGAAATGTCAAACTGTCATGTTGTGTTTTAAACAAAGAGTTTTAAATAAAGAGTTTTAATTTCATGTTCGTCGGAATGCTATGGCGGTGTGTACCAAAGGACTAACTTCATTGGTCAACATTCGTCATTCATTGTAGGTTGTTTCATTGAATGATACCGATTTTTAAACACTGAACCCAGCTTACCTATTTGGATCTGAAGAAGGCTTGAAAAAGCTGAAAGCACTTGTCCGTTGTTTACATCAGAAGGGTTCTTCACTTTTATGTTCATCTTTTCTGTTTTTATGACATTCACATGTTTTAAAGCTGTGGAATTAAAACGCTACTTGACTTTTACAACAGCAGAGCTCTATACTTTATATATTGTGGACTTAATATGGAAAAAGCCTGTTAAGGAAGCTGTTGCTTTGAAGCTGTTTTTTCCCCATTTTGGTTGTTTAGTAAGTTTTGAATACTCAAATAAAATACTAATACTTGTGGTGCAATGCTCTTCCAATATTTACATTGTCTTCATGCAGCAGCTTTAATCATTTTTCCCTTCTGACCCGTTTGCTAATGTAGTCCATCACAAGCGTGAACATCATTGAGCTGTAAGCTGAACCTAAATGCACAGGCATTCTCACTGCGAATTCCTCTATAAGTCCAAGCTCTGTTTGTACTTGTGTCATTGGGTTCTCGTGTACAGTCAGCATTAGGTGCACTGTACCGTAGTTGGAATCATCACACGATGACCCAATTACACTTTCCTGGGACCTTGTCATATGCTTTTTCTAAGTCTAATAATACCAAAGTGGACTCTTTCCTCATCTATAATTTCTTCTTCACTAATATGTGTCTCACTGTAAACATTGGGTCATACTTTTCAACCACTTAGAGCGAGAAATCTGGACAAAGCCATAAATAATGGGGGGGGGGGGGCAAAGGCCCTAAAATAGGGACAATGTTTAAGTATTGTGCTTACAAATGTAGAACACTGATAGAATAACAGGTTTTGTGTTAGCAAGTCTGAAACTCAAAGACCTGTCATTATTTTCTGACTTAAGTCTTTAATGACTTGCCAATGATTTTCCTGAAAACCACATTTTTATGAAAAACTAACCAAAATATGAGGGAAAAATCTGGACATTCTGTTAAAATCTATACAGTTGAAAGGTATGCATTGGGTTGGTTGTACTACAACCTGAGCAGAACCTAAAATGTTCATTCCATCTTACTTTTTACTGTTCTGCTAATTCACTTATCAATCACTCCCTTCAGCCCACAGTGGTGAATGTCTACTTTGTTCTTGTACACTGGCTCTAAAATGCTAATTCTCTAGTCGGGTTCAGGCACCTATGCAACGAGACATTTCCCTGTGGTACATTTGGTTGGGGGACACATGGCTGAAGTGACATTTAGCTGCAGAGAAATATGGCTTTTTGTAAATTCCCTGTAGGCAAAGAAAAGCACACACTGCCTTGCCCACAGCTTTAATGACCAAGTGCAGGGGGGGAGGAAGAGCTAATGAGTGTTGTGCTCAGTGTACAGCACATGCTTATGTAACTACAACATGCAGAAGTGTGCTACAGCATGGAGAATGTCCTGCATGCTAGTGTAGTCACATTTAGGCTCCAGTATGCATTTTATGTAATGCTCTCTAGATACTGTGAAAGAGGTAGTGGTTCACACGCACTGCTTATAAAGGTGCTACCAATTGTGCACTGCATATTTACTGCCACTGACATGTCCACTGACCAGCCTGCTGCTGATGCCTGCCATACTGCCTGCTGTCTTATGTTGCCTTGTGGGCCATGGACATTATTTCCTGCCTGTGCATTTGGTTGTTGAAGTTGTGGGCATGACACTGCATTCTTCTGTTTGCCCACAGGGAATTCGCAACAGCTGTATTTTTCCACAGCTGAATGTCATTTCAGCCATGTGTCCTCAACCAAATGTACTACAGGGAAATGTCACGCTGGCTAGGTACCTGAACCCAATTTATTTTTATACTTCTGGCACTGAGTCAAAGAAGTTATCAGAAGAAAGGAGTACAAGAAGAAGAGAAGATAGAAAGGACTGATCAGGTTAAGAAGGCATACTGATTGGCTGGCAAAATGCTAAAAGAGTGGTAACAATGACAAAGAACAAGGTATCAGAGAAACTCTATCAGTTTCTGGAAAGCAACTCTGCAGATGGTGCAAATAAACGCTATTATATTCCAATGCAAAGACAGAAGGATAAAGAAGATAGTCATTAGAGGTCATTCATAATGGATGCTGGCAATGACTTGCTCACAAATCCACAGGACATAAAAGGCAGAGGAAAATAACACTTCCAACAGCTTCTGAATGAAGAGAATTCCACAGAAGTTCTGCCTCATGCACAGAATACATTTAAGGTGGAAAAATGACTTGACCTAGAAGAAGTAAATACAGCACTAAGGAAAATGAAGTCAGAGAAAGCAGCAACTTCAGATAAAGTCACAGCAGAAATGCTCAAGATATTGGTTGAATTAGGGGAAAAATTACTCTTGAGGGTACTCATCATGATATGGAGATAAAGTGTATCCTAGATGACTAGAGGGGTTCAGGCTAGCCAGTGTGACATTTCCCTGTAGTACAGTTGGTTGGGGACACATGGCTGAAATGACATTCAGTTGCAGAAAAATACGGCTGTTGTGAATTCCCTGTGGGCAAACAGAAGAATGCAGTGCCATGCCCACAACTTCAACAACCAAATGCACAGGGGGGAAATAATCTCTATGGTCCACAAGGCAACATAAGACAGCAGGCAGTTTGGCAGGCATCAGCAGCAGGCTGGTCAGTGGAAATGTCAGTGGCAGTAAAAATGCAGTGCACAATTGGTAGCACCTTTATAAGCAGTGCGTGTGAACCAATACCTCTTTCACAGTATCTAGAGAACATTACATAAAATGCATACTGGAGCCTAAATGTGACTACACTAGCATGCAGGACATTCTCCATGCTGTAGCACACTTCTACATGTTGTAGTTACATAAGCACATACTGTACACCGAGCACAACACTCATTAGTTCTTCTGCCCCCCTGCACTTGGTCATTAAAGCTGTGGGCAAGGCAGTGCCAGTGTGTGCTTCTCTTTGCCTACAGAGAATTCACAAAAAGCCATATTTCTCTGCAGCTAAATGTCTCTTCAACCATCTGTCCCCATCCAAATGTACCACAGGGAAATTTCTCGCTGCCTAGGTGCTTGAACCCAAATAAATTGCTAGATTTTGAGGCTCACCTGCAACTTGAATGCATCCATATCTGTGTTGAAATACACTTTGCTTTAGTATCAAGACAAAATTTTCTTTCTCTCTTTACTATTTGTCAAAATCTATCATTCATTCATACCTGCTGGAAACAGCAGGGAACTATTAATATTTGTCAGAGATTTGTTTGCCTCTAAACCATACCTCTCAACTGTCCAGATTTTCACAGAATGTCCATATTTTTGCCTCATGTTTTTGGTCTGTTTCCCATAAAATTTCATTTTTTTTAGCAGGTACTTGAGAATTGACTTCATTAAATAATGAAAGACATTTGAGTTTCAGAACTCTTTTCCTTCAGAAAATGTGTGGTAACAAATGCCTTTTATTCTAGCAGCATTCTAATTTTATAATGGCAATATTTAAAATCAGTCCTTATTTTTAGGACTTTGTCCCTCCATTATTTTTGGCTTTGTCCAGATTTCATCTGCTAAGAGCTTGAGAGGTATGCACTAGGCAGATTCCTCAAGATTCACAAACAGAAATTACTGAACTTTGAATTGCCCAAAAGAACACATACTATCCCTTCTTAGCTTTATGTAAGTCATTTCCATGTCCCAAACGACCATGAAATATTTCTTAATGGGTTTACTGAGCTACACATAAATAGAATACCTTTGGTAGTTTCAACTCTCCATCAACTGACAAGAGCATCAGTACTACAAAGGTTAGGTACACCCCAAAACTCCCAGATTTAATCAAAACGAGCTACTTTATACAACAAAGAAACAATGGGAGTATATATGTATTTCTCCCAAATGTGCAACAAAATCTAGAAGATTTAGGATTTTTGCTTGGAAATGTTTACATAGATATTTTTATACCCCAAGTAGACTTCAGAGAACTCTTCCTCAAGTAGATAGCAAATGTTGGAGGTGTGGTGAGGACAAAAGAGATGCTTGGGAACATATTTTCTGGGGAATGCAGTGAGATGGCAGACTTTAAGTATTGCATGCAGGATGCACTGTTGAAGATACTGGGTTGGCAGTTTGGTGTGATGATGGAGATGATTTTTCTGAATTATGATACAGAATAGGAAATGCCTGGACATGGTAAGACCTTGCTGCCTCTAATTATGGGGGCTACCAAAAAAGTAATTACAAGAAAATGGAACCCAAAATCTAAACCAACTATACCAAAACCAAATCAAGTAGTGAATATAGGGGTCTATATTAGTTCCATGAAAGACATACTCATCAAATATGTCTTCAGCAAACACCAGCTGCTGGAATTCCCTTAAGCAAACAGCAGAATTTTTCCCATGGTTCGCAAACCCTCAACTTTGCCCTTTTCCCCACTGTAGTGTGGACTTGGAGTTGGTATATATAGTTAGGGGGTGTGTGGGGGGTGCAGCTCCCCACTTGGGTGGATTTCTTTAGTCCATTATGTGTTCCAGATGGTTGGTGGGCGAAGTGTTTGCAAACCATGGGAAAAATTCTGTGGTTTGCTGAAGTAAATTTTGGAGGCTGGTGTTCATTGAAGATGTATTCATTGAATAAGTCTTTTGTGGAATTAATACAGATCCCTATATTCAATACTTCTAATATAGATTGTTTAGATTTTGAGTTCCATTTTCTTGTAATTACTTTTTTGTCAGCCCCCATAAGTATAAGCAGCAATTTAGACCTGAATATAGTAACAGAGATAAAACAACTGGAACTGAGATCTTTAGACAAAGGGAGGAGCAAACTACATAGGAAAAATTGGAATTGTGGAAACAATACATACAGGGGAGAAATGAGGTTTAAAAGAAGGCAGGACTTAAATGAGCTATGTAACGTTTGACTAAAAATGATTAGGTAGATTATAAGTGATGTATAATGTTTGTAACTGGGAGTGTGTCAGAATGGTTTGTAATGTAAAATGCTTGCAACTAGGATTTAGTTAGTGTGGTTTGTTTTCATTTATATAAATGTATGATTGCTTATGTTGCAAGTGATGGTTTAATAAAGATGTTTCTTCCCCAGGATTGAATAAAATCCATCTAGGCACAGTGTAAAGCCTACTCAGAATGTTACCATGTCCATGTACACAGTTCTCCCTCAGCAGCACGCCATGCAAATTAATCATGGACCATTGCCGAGGGAGAGCCATGGAACAGAGTTATTGAATCAGTGTAAGGAGTCTAGTGCCAACTGTGTCTACAGATGTATAAGACACTCCCTGCACTGTCCAATTGTATAATGTCAATGTTTATTTTATTTTTTAAGTGTTTTTTTAAGATGTTTGCACATCGTGGAGCACAGCAATGCTAAGTGGTACCAAGACACCTGCCAGACATCTAAAAATAGAAACTGGATGCAATTAATTATTTATTTAAAGGTCATGTTTAAGCATAGCTGAGCAGGTTGGCATGGTGTGAGACAGTGCTCAGTAGTGCTTATAGGCAGCTCAGAGGTATATGTAATGGTATAGCAGAATTCCACATATCATTGTAGCTAAAAGGGTAGTGGTACGGGCTTATGAGCAGTAGAGGCAGGGCTTGAATACATGGAAGGGAAAAATTAGCAATTATTTTTTAAATAAAAATTATGCCAATTATTTTTAGATTCTGGCCTGCTGCACTCCACTAAGCTCTGCTAAGACCTTCTAACATCTGCCAAGCACCACACAAACACAATAACGGCTGAAAATGTTTATGCACTGCTCGGTTCTGCTTGGCTGTTTGCACACTGCTAAGCAGTGCTAAGCATACAGGTCTTCACATTTTTGCACTGCTCAGCTCAACTGCACTGGTTTGCCTGCTGCTAAACCATGCACTGCATTTTTACATATTGCCCAACTGCATGTAAGGAAGGGAAACAGGCTATAGTAACCTCACTAGGTGGAAATACAGCATAATCTGATGGACTTCTGACTGTGTAGTGACTATGGCAAGCACTGGAGAGGATGCATGCTTCTGGGTGCAGTGGTGGGCAGGAGTCCAGGACCATGGTTGGACTCCTGGTAAAAAAAAAACATGATGGCCAGCTGCTGCAGGGAGGGTTCCAGAGCTCAGAGTGCAAGGCAGAGACCTGGGACCAGCTGTCACATGAACTCACTAGTGTGACAGGTATCCCCTGCACAGGTGAGAAGGTTAATCTCCACCACAATGACCTGAAGCATTGAAAGGGGGATCTCTTTGACACCTGGGTCCAAGAAGCTCGGGCAGGGAATTTCCCTCAAGTCTGTAAGTAATTTTACCTCTGTTTGACAAATTTCTAAACCAAATATCATCTAAACCAGTATGTATAATGGTGTGCTTCTCTCCCAACAGCTGCAGATGAGAGAACTCACAATATTGAGGCACATACCAAGCAATTGGCCAGGTTGCACTGTGAGTGTGGTGAGTACAGATGTATTATACTAACTATAGTCAAATAAGCAAGAAAGAATAAAGCATTAACTACAATTAGGTATATACAGTAAAGATTGTATTGCAATGAATGTGAACTTAGAGCTGTACTGGAGTCAGTGAATATTGCCACCTGTAGTGCAATAAGAAGGGAAGAGTAAAGCATTAACTGTATGAAAGTATTTACAATAAAATTTGTAGTGCAATAACTGTGTAATTTGAGCTGCATTGCAACACCTGCGTAATCACAACTGCTGTGCAATAAAAACTCAAAACTATGGCAATAACTGCTTGAAGGTATTTCCAATAAAGTCTGTTATGCAACAACTGTGGTATTAGAACTGGTTTGCTAGAAATGAATTATGACAACTGTTGTGTAATAAAAACATGAAACAATACCAGTACCTGCATGAAGGTATAGCAAATAAAGTCTGTTGGCAATAAGTGTGGATTCAGAGCTGTTTTGCAAGAAATTAATTATGACAATTGTTCTGCAATAACACATGAACCAATATCAATAACACCAAGGCACATTGTGTACATGAGGATTGTCTTAGTGTAATAGCTGTAGACTACAAATATAATGGCTGCCAAATGTATTGTTTAACACATATAGTACCAGTCAAGGCTTATTCTAGGCCAATATTGTTCACATAATTTTCTGTCATCCACAAACAGCAGATAAGCAAGGTATATAGGTGAAATAGCCCACTCCATGATCTGATATTGTTTGTTGATTCCACAGATATTTAAACCAACTAACAATATATTGTGTACACCTACAGTCTCTATAGTAATGTATAGGTTACATACTATTTCTGCCATGCTTGCACTTCATGCATGTGTGTTGTACTGTCACTGCAGGCTAGTATAAAACTGTCGTAGTACTGCCAGGTCACATTTTGTTTCCAGGTAACTCAAGGCAAATATCAGTCAATTAGTAATCGTCAGTGACTCAGTAGCTCAGATTGTTAAATGCACTGTGTAAAGTAAATTTTGCCATACACAGATCAAGGTTTAAATCCAGTGCTAGATTCCACTACATAATGCTCACAAATTTTCTTTCCACAGGAACTACAGGTAAATGGATGAGGTAGCCCATATTATCAGTAAGTAATTGTCTGTTTAGATGTCGTGGACTGAATTATTAAAAGGACTGAAAATACAGCATAAAATAAAGGAAATACATATTATAATAATAAAATAAAGTAAAATAAGTAACATGTATTCTTGGTATGGCTGTATGCCTGGGGTGTCTTTCAAAAAGTTGCTGCAGCCAGTTCATACATGCCATGCAGATGTCCCATGCCTGTCAAGCAAGGTATGATAGTTGTTTAGTTTCTGTACTATACAAATACATGTCTCTCAAGCGTGAAACTGTCATGTAATGTAATTAGTAGTATCCACAAACCAAAGCAAGGAAGGTGAAACAAAGTGCACCAGCTGATGGATTACACAAATAATGTTTAATGATTCACAGCGACATACACAAACTCCACATACATTAATACATAATGTATGTGGAGTTTGTGTATGTCACTGTGAATCATTAAACATTATTTGTGTAATCCATCAGCTGGTGCACTTCATTTCACCTTCCTTGCTTTGGTTTGTGGTTACTGGTCGTTTTGAGCATTTTGGTGCTTTTTGCAGTTAGTAATTAGTAGTATGTAATCCCTCTGTCAAAGGTTTATCATTGACATGATTACCGAAATAACAGAGTATTGCTACATCAGCCCTCAGTACACCTTGGTAGTTATAGAGGTCCACCTGATGTGCAAGTGTTCTGTGTAGTTATATTCCCACAGAAGATACTGCTTGGCCCATATTGTCCCATGTGGCTAGCTTGAGAGGTATGTACATGCTACAGCAGCTATAGGGGACTTGTACGCATAAAGAAAGGACAGATATATAGAGTAGATAGTAGTACTGTTGTCAAGTATATAGTCAATAATAGCACTAATAGCCTTTTTTCTCTCTCTCTCCCCACCGCTTATCTTCATTTATTTATTATTTTTAATCATTGGTTATGGTTTACTATTAATTTATGTTGTCACATTAAACTGTATTTTGGAGCATGTGTTTATTATTGTTGTGTATTATAATGGTTGCATATTAACATATCTTGTTGGATTACCTATTTTGTTGACCTTATGCCGTAACAGTTTCTGGCATGCTGTTATACTGACTGTTCTGTTATCTGTTGTTGTGTTTCACATAATATGCATTGTTATGTTCTTGGGTTATTTCCAGTGTTCTGACATGCTGTTATTACTAATAATATATTTTGTTCATTAGTAAGCTATACTTATTGCTATACCTCCATCGCCATAGCACATCAGGGTAGGCTGGTCCTGGTGATCCACCTCCTCTACATCAATTGGCCATGGCATTGGGTCCTGGCATGTCTGGGACACAGGCCAAAAGTGCCCTTTCTGAAGCCCCTGCACCACTTGTGGTGTTGGGTGGAACCGCCTCAGGGGAAGGGACTTGGCCTCCTCCTTGGGGGGTGGTGGCAGAGGGGTGCTAGTCACCCAACTACAACTACTGGCCATGGTGTGCAGAATCATTCATTGGAGCTATGAAAGTCACCTCTGCCAGATTGAGGGCACACTGGTCAATCTGATGAGGCAGGCTGGCCATGGTACCCAGCCTCCAGCACAGCCACCTTCAGGGCAGTGAGGAAACAGTGTGGACTGCCCATACATGGGGATGTCAGTCACACTGCTGCTGTCTGGAGGCACATGAGTCTCCGATTCCCCAATACCCTCCCCATCCAAGGTGTTTACCGCCTCATGTGTCACACACTGCCCCTGTCTGCTGTCTTGCCTGTCTGTTATTACATCCTCTCCTACTCAACTGACCTCTCCACACATACCTATGTCCCTTTCACAACATTCCATTCTCTACTTAAAAAAGGCACCTGTCCCATAAAAAACATAATCCCATACATAGCTCTCCATTTTGCACATGAGTCCACTGGACACAGCTAATGTGGTTCAATTGGCTTGACACCACATTTATGTTATCCTCACCTCTCTCTCTCTAGGGTTTGAGAGTCCAAAGTCATGTGTAAAATCTGTCAAAATGCACAGCTTTTGCTTTACAAGAAATGAATAGCTATGGTTCTTTCCTACAGCCTTCCTGCTTTTCACTATGTTTTCCCCCCTGCTTGCCCTCATTTTACCACTTCCCTATCACCTGTATATATATATATATATATATATATATATATATATATATATATATATATATAGATAGATAGATAGATAGATTTAGCACAGGCTTACACAGAGCAGCACACTGCTCCACTTAAATGAGCTTTAATATCTATGACAGTGTTACTCACATGTAGAGAATAAACACTACTGCCAAGTGTCAAACCCAGACCCTCTGTACTAAAGCACACTGTGTTAGCCTACTATGCTACACAGGTTCTATGTTATGCAGATGTTTCCGGCAAAACATACTGCTTGCTACTTACAGATATTATGCATATAACTGAAATTATAAAGTAATGTGAAAAGTAGAAATGGACCCTGAACTCTGGTGCAATAATAAATAATAATGAAGACAAACTAATGGATGCATGTGAGGCCTATGATAGCAGGTACATGTGCCCTTTTTATCAGCAACTTTTAGTAAGACACCTGCTAAGGCAGCAATGGCAAAGTACTTGTATAACTGGGACCCTGGTGCAGAAATTCAACCATATAAAGTCACACACATACTCATGGCTGTGGAAATGTTTCTGACAACCTGTATATGTGCACATATATCCTACAAATACAGATGCATTTGCAGAGTCTCAGTAGCTCAGTCTGTTAAATTCCTTACATATAGTGCATTTTGCCACACACAGTCCTCTGTTCAAATCTAGTGCTGTGTCACACTTTAATTGCATTATTGTGAAGACAGCATGTAATGACTGAGTCATGCAGTCTTTCTCCCCACAGGTTACTGCTACTCAATTAACTACTACCCAGTTTTGCAAGACAAAGGCCTGCAGGCAGAGGCACAATAAATATATCCATATAGCCTAACTATATGTTGCCTCCTACTCTGTTAGTTGCACTGTTGCATAAAAGACATAACTTATGCACATGCCCCAATTGCACTGTACAGAATAGCCTTCCACTGGCTCTGCTGTAGTAAATTACCTGACACAGCTGACACAGTTACATGTACAATGTACTATCCACCAAAGTGTTCACACTCCTCCCTATGTGTTGTAGGCTGCGGCAGCAGCCTGTAGCAAACACAGCTGTAGGTAAAGGTAGCTGCTACAAACCTACCATACCCCCCATCCCCTGAGAACAAAGCATACAGACACAGTCATACTTAATGTGGGGGCAAAGGCCCATTGATAGGGACATGTGTAACATGTTGCCCCTACAACGATAATATGTTGATAGAATAACAGCTATTGCAGTAGTATGCATAGTCTATTGGGTATGCAGTGTATATAAGTGTCTTCCCTTACTGACGTCAGCCCACAATGATTGCCAGTACACTGCCAGATGACCACAATGGTATGGGGCACTGACCACACATATGAGGCAAAATTGTGGGCATATGTCATAAATCTCTACAATAGATGGTGTCTGTACCTACTCTCTGCAATGCTGTACTCTCCACACCTCAGTAATGTCCATCTCATAAACTAAGACAGGGACAAAGGCCTACATGAAGGCTTTATATATGGCACTGTGGCGGCATGTCATTGGCTAATGATAGTGCAATACAGCTTTTTTGGCTGCAATTAGCAAATCTGAGTCACAGAATGGGGCCAGAGACAAATACCTGGTAATGAACAGTACATTACAAAGGCAAGCAGCTTTTTATGTGGAACAGGCCTGTATGAGACTTAACACACAGAGAGACTGTGTTATCAAAAGGTTACTTGAAGCAAAGTTAAACACTGGAGTGCTACGCTCCATCAGGTATGTCCTAGATTTCTACTATAACAGGATGCAGATGGGAGGATGTAGATATGGGGGTATAGGGATTACAGCTGTAAGCCTGTCTGAGATCTGTTGTGATGGCATGTCATTGATAATTTGCTGCACCTACACACATGCCTCTCAAATGTCCCTGATTTCAATCACATCTCAGATCTGTCCCTCTCAATCCCACTTACAATGGCTGGCTGTTGTAGGAAAGATAGTGGATTACACATATTACATAGTGACAATAAGGGAGCGTGTACACCCCCTGTAATGTCAAACAATGTACTGTAATTCTCATTCTGTCCATGCCTCACATAATTAGTCCTAACATTGTAAAACAGACCCTGAATGTCCCTGATGTACTCTGGCTATTTTCCTGTGTCAACCTCCTACAGTAAAAACTCAGGACATAGCCATATTTAATGGGATTGCAAAGGCCAAAACTCATTGTACATACCTGAGGCAGTGATACTACTACTGGCATATCATTTTCAATATAGTTGTACTGGATGTTATGATACGTTACATCACATGCACTGTCATATTGCATACCTTACAAGTGTATTGTACTGGCAACATTCACTGGATGTGGCTGATGTGCATGTTATAATGGGCCTGACTTGTCTGTGTATGTTGTTGTGAGTTTGTCTTTTGTGCATGGGAGAATAGATGTGAAGATGTGGGACTTGTAATGCAGATGTGCATCCTAATCTTTATGAGCCTATGTGGATTACCATACATAATAGTGTAGGTTGTAATGTACTGCTGTTGTTTTGCTTCTCACAGTTGACCGGGGGGATTGGACTGTGTCCCCCTCACAACCTGATGTCAATGTCTCATCGGATGCTGATGGTGATGGTGGCCATAGGGAAGCACAGGCAGGCTTGTCAGTGGCTGAATCTGTCCCAGAGGTTTACATCCCTCTTCTGCCCTCATTGTCACTGCACACAATAAGTAAGCCCACACATACTCAGTCCCCAGAGGCTAAAGATAGTGGACAGTCAGAGGGTGAAATTGAACAGGGTAGTGTGACAACCATAGCTTCAGTGTGTGTAGACACTGGCCATAGCTAGTGTGCTGGCCAGATCTCACACAGGCAGCTTGACAGAGTTGTGTTCATAGTAGGACTGCTGTCCATCCACCACCTGTTGCAGTTGTGACATCACGGGTCACTTGCTGCTTGTTTCGGTCCATCATAGAGGCACAGACACATTTTGAATGCAACACCAGATGGATGCTTAGGGTTATGGATGCAACACAGTCTAACATCCGTGACTGCCTCCACCACATGTGGAACACCCTGGATCAGCTCCCTGTTGTTGAGGACAGATGGTGGGCTAAGACACTGTCCATCTTTGACTGCATAATATCTGTGCTGGAACATCTGGTTTGGGTTGGGCGTTTGACACATGGACGAAGGTTAGCAACATCATCTGCTGGGAGTTCATGTGGTCATGCACAGTCACGCTCCCATACTGGCAGTACCTACAGTGCTACAGAGAGAGGCATGCTGTCCACACTACAACAAGGAAGGCCATGAGCATGTGGTCCTGGGTGATCCAGTGTGGGACACAGCCCAAGAATATTGCAGTGACTGTCAGGTACTGGCACTGCATCTGACCTTGGGTATGGTGGTGTCAGTGTTACTCCAGCAAAGCCAGTTCACATGTTCATGGCCCAAGATGTTGAGCTGTCCACTCTACCATGTATGGTCCACAGCTATCCAACATACACACATGTAGGGCTGGCACTGGGCCTGACTTTTTGCATGCATAAACTCAAACATCACTGTTGCATGCAGTTCAACAACAGACACACACAGCACCTCTCCATGGCCCATCTAAACTGCACCCCTTCCTGACTCACACACATGCTGTCACCTGTTTGGCACAGCCTAGGCCTCTGGCACCCCACACCACACCCTGTGCATGTGATGATATCTGTGCCACATTTCTGCCATCCGTGACATCGGTGCAGGGAAATGCAATAATATGCCTAATGCACAAGGTAACTATATTACTTTAGATGCAATCGTGTAGTGCAATCTTGTTTTGCCATGGCACTTTTTGTGGGCCACCACAAGTATTGTCTGTTGGCATGTGGCATGACTATACATCAAACATTGTGTATCTTTGTTGCATGCTGTTACACTGGCAGTAGAGTTACAGCATGACAACTGTGTCACAGACCTGTTTATGTGTCTGTTCCAGGTGTCTCAGGGGTTAAACAATGGGCAAATGGCAGCAATACAGTGGCACAGGATGGCATGGTAGCACAGGAGACACATGATGTCACCAGAGTAAGGCAGCATACGTGCATGGCTACCTAGGTGCATATGTATAGTCATCCAAGGACAATGGGAGTAGTCACCATAGGTGCATATGTATAGAACAGTGTATCAGTGACAATGGGAGTAGTCAGCATAATCATGCAGTCATACTTTGTGACAAGGTCTGTTACTCTTGATATGTGTCACCTGGGTTTTCTGAATGTACATATCTAGAAGGTGGAGGACATCAGTTATGCTTATGTGGAGGAGGGAAATTTAGAGCCCAGCGGTTAGTCACATGCCCATAAAATGCATAATCGTTGGACCAGGATAACCCATATTGGCATACCTGTAGTGTTGTAAGGGGATATATTTATACACACACACAGACACACACACAGAAAATTGGATTACCTATCTACTATTACACACTACAGCTCACAGTACTTATTCCATGCACCACAGAGTTTATCTGACATTAGACTGTCAGCCAGCACCCTTAAGGTGGATAACATCAGCAGGCCTTACAAAGAAGGCCACTGTAGAGGCCAGCAGCTAGTCACAGGGCCTTAAAATGCATAACCATTGTACAGAGATAGGCCAGATGGGCATGTCTACAGTGCTACAAGGAGATATATTTACATATGTACGCACACCCCCACACAAATTGGATGATGATGTGAGATTAGAACCCATACCTATCTACTATTATACACATCAGCTAAAAGTAATTATCACATGTGCCACAGAGTTTATCTGATGTTAGGTTGTCAGCCAGTGCTCTGAAGGTGGATGACATCAGCAGGTCTTGAAGAGGAGGAAATTCGGAAGCCAGCAGCTGGTCACAAGGCCATAAAATGCATACCATTGCACAGAGATAACCCATGTGGGCATGTCCATAGTGCTATAAGGGGATATATTTATACACACACAAGATGTGAGATTAGAACCCCTATCTATCTAGTATTACACACTACTGCTCACAGTACTTATCTCACATGCCACAGGTTATGTGTATTGTATATGTTGATGCAGGCACAGTTCTTGTTGAGTATGCAAAGTGATCTTGTATTAGACAGCATGTGTGGCCTACAGAGTGATACTGCTTGGTACTGTTATTGTATCTAGTGTACTAAGGGTGGGACATCTGGTAATATCCCTGCTATGTGTGTACATTTACCAATCTGGCTATATGTGGCTGTTTGCAGTTTAGTAGGTGGACATGTGGCCAGGGACACAATGGCCTATCTAAGGCATGCATTGTACCCATTGTACATTACACCACCTGTGTACATGTGTCTGAGTACATGGTGACAGTCCACAGGCACAAGGATCTATGGGTGAGAGGATTATGTACTGTTGTGGCCTTAGTCTTGTTCCATTGGACAACTGTTGTGATGTGTAAGTGCAGATAACCCCAGCATTCTGGGGTATGTGGGGACATGTGTACATCCCTACACATATCTATATAAATGTGTATAACAGGGATGTCTCCTTAAATGCTGTGTGTGTACGTTATGTAAATGTGTTATGTAGATATATGTGGAGAGTCTATGAATCATTATACTTTATATAGCTATATATACAGCTTGTGTGCCACATACTGGTAGATACACTAATCAAGTGTGAGGGGGGATAGGGAGATACAGATATCTATACATAGCTGTATGTATGTACAGACATATTTTCACATAGCAGGTCTTTGGGCTGTAGAGGCAACAGACTTGGCCTCAAGTTAGCTAAGTGTAGGATCATGCCCAGTGTGACTCTCAGTCCTTACAAGGTGACTCCACGCCAGAGCTACCTACACTCCAGTGTGGGATTATCTGCGCTACAGGCCACTGGCTGCTGCACCTGTTACCACAGTATTGCACTTCTCTGATATTATCCAAGGCATTCCCCGGCTGTTTGCTGACCTTAATATGTGACTCATACCTCACAACTGTGCAGAGCTTCACAGACTGTCTAGACTTCTGTCTCATATGTTTGGTCCATTTTACATAATACTGTGGTTTTCTGGCAAATTAGTGGCAAATCAGTGAAGACTGAAGTCAATAAATAATGACATATATTTGAGTTTCAGTCTCCATTACACATCAGGAGATTAATGCTAATGCAAGACCTGTCATTCTATTGACATTCTACATTTGTAAGAGCAATATTTAAAACATGTCCCTATTTGTGGGCCTTTGTCCCACTTTTATTCATGACTTTGGCCAGATTTCTTGCTCTATGAGGTTGAGAGGTATGATGTGACTGGGGTACATGATGTAACAGCACACACAGGGTGACAGTCTGTGTACCTGTCCCTGTACATGTTTATGCAGAATGTCCAGCATTTTGCCCCATATGACTGCTCTGTTACTCATACATTTGTGGTTTTCCAGTACTATACTGTAAAATGCAGTCATTGAACTGTGTAACTACTGAGACATTTAAGTGATGGTCTTTACATCCTGCAGCTAATATGAGCTGTTGGAAACTGCTGTTATTCTAGCCACCTTCTAGGTTACTCAGAGCATGTATAATGTCTGTCTATAGGTTTGTTCCCCCATTCACTCTGGCTTTGTCCAGCTTTCTTGAGGTAACATATTGAGGGGTTATGACAGTCTGTGGGAATACCTCCTAACAACTATCTCAATTGCAAAAGATGTGGCTACTGCCAGATTCAAACCATCAACACCATCAAATTGCTAATGTCTCTAGCCTACTGAGCCACACAGGCTGCTATAAAGGGATGTGTCATTTATCACACAAGCAATAGCATACAGACATATACATTGTCACCCCTGCATTACATGAGACATAGAACATGTGGCCATGTTCTGTCTCTATGTCAAAGCTCTGGAATTGGGTGGTCTGCTGATATATCATTGCAAATATACTGTTACAGCATTTGTGTGGGAACAATGATGTGTTGGGGGGTGGGGAATGACCAGCCATGCTCTGTGGCATACACAAATGTGTGAATATTCTGTGACCCCACTATTTGGCATCTCCCTTGAATAATGTAGTGGGGCTCTGAGACATGTAGCCTAGTGAATATTATGGGGCACATACTATTGGACAGAGTACCTGTTGTCCCAAGTGGCTGCTAGATCTGTGCAAGTAGCCCAGTAGCCCACTATATTCCCTTGCATACATGTGTCAGGTCCATACATATGCTACCATATTCTAGTACTCCTTACAAGTGGTGAGTAGCTGTGTGACTTACCCTGTGAATGCAGCAGTGGACAGACTTGTAGTTTGGGGCTGACTCTGTCTGATGCATGCAGTGCACAGGCAATACATGATGATGTACAGGTTGTATGGGCTGGTTGGCATCAATTCTACTAATATATATGCGAGTCGGAGAAAGGTGTCAGTCCCTAGGGCCCTAGGTTGTCAGTACATGTGCTATGCATTGTCTCTTGGCCAAGGCCAGGGCCTACTCAGCATGCCTACATCTGCCTACAGGGAAAACCTCAGAGTTTTCCTCCTTGGAGTCCCCCTGTGGGTGTGGCTGTGGTGTCCTGGGCACTGGTGGGGGTGATTCCCTTCCCTTTGGTGATCCTGCTGCAGTTGTTTCCACAGGATCATATTTTGTAGCATGGCACATACTGTGAACATGTGTGCACATGTGACTTGAGAGTACTGCAGGGCTCCACCAGATATATCGAGGCACTGGAACCGTGATTTCAGCAGCTGAAATACACACTCTATGATGTTTCTACTTTGTGTGCGCGCGCGCACGTTTGTGTGTGTGTGTGTGTGTGTGTGTGTGTGTGTGTGTGTGTGTGTGTGTGTGTGTGTGTGTGTGTGTGTGTGTGTGCCTCATTATGGTGTTTTTCAGTGGATGTGTGTGCATTTCTGATGGGTGTTATCATCCATGGTTCCAGTGCATAGCCAGCATCTACCAGTAAATGGCTGTGTGGGATTTCCCCCAGCAAACATTTGGTACAGCTGTGATACATGCCAGATATGGGAGTCATGTTAACTACCAGGGCTGCCAGCACACACATTTATGATAATGCTCTAGGTATTCCGCATGACCTGGCAGTTGATGGAGTGGTACCCCTTGCGGTTCCTCACTCAGTGGTGCCTTGATGTGTACACGAGTGCAATCTATTGTACCCAGTACCTCAGGGTAGTGTGCTACATGGTAGAAGTGTTGCATACTGCTGGCCCTTGAAAAATAAATGTGCTTACTGGCATTTGGTAACATGGCTTCCAGGAACTGGTGGAGTATCCTAGATTCTGGTGCCTGCGAGACCCCCATCATGTCCCCATTCGGTCTTTGGAATGTACCTGTAGTTTGTATCCTAAGAGCTACACATTCCTTAGTTTCCACTGGGATAGGTTCCCCTCTGTTGGCTCTGGGACTGAGTTGATGTCGGCAATGCTCAGTGAGTTCTTATATTATGTCCTTGTCCACCCTGTAGTGCTCTACAATCTCCACCTCATGTAGCTACTGGAAGGTTACCCTGGGCCTGAACACTCTTCTCCTTCTCAGTCAAAGCCTATGGTCAGCATCAGCAGCAGCTGCATTGACCTCAGCATCTAGCACATACATATGTAGCAGACCTAGCATTTCTTCAGTTAAAAGCACCAAGTCTATACTCCAGTGGTGCAGAGCATGGGGTGAAATCATATTGTAGGGTTTCTGCAGCCTTTATAATGCTGTGCTGTAGGTGCTACCTTTATGATTGGGTACCTATGATGCATCCCACCTGCCAAGTAGATCAGTATGGACTGTTACTGGCCCTAGTTCAAGTGGAACAGGGTTTATCAGTAATTAAGATCTCATTGCCTTTCAAAGCAATTTTTTTTAACAGCCTACCTCACTTAGCACTGCAGTGTACCATGCAAACAAGCACCACAAAGGTAAAAAATACTCAGCAGTCATTGTACATATCCCCAAGGAAGGTCACGTTCAGTTCAGAGGCGTGCCGTGCAAACACATTCAAACACACTCAGACATGTTGAAACACATGCCCTGAAGGTAAACAAAGCTTAACTGACAGTGTACCCCCTTGCTTTGCACAGAAAACAAGTGTTGCTGTGCTCCAATGAGGTTAACAGGATGCGGACACACCCACTTTTGATACTACAATTTTAGAACAACCACGTACATGACAAGAACAGTGTAGACATGATTTATTACTCATAAAAACATAAAAATAAAGATAAAACCAACAGTCCTATTGTTAGGACTAAGTGTTTTACCCTCACTTGTTGTCAGGCATCATCAGAGTCATATTTAACATTCTATATCTACTGTTTAAATAAGATACCCATTTACATAACTTCTTGTAGTTAATAACAAATATATATGAAGAAAGTCCCGTAACAATTTTTAGAAAAAAATGATAATAAAAGGCATTATAATAAAAGGTTCTATATATATTAAAGCTTCTAGGAAGCTCAGAAATAACAGTAAACTTAAATAATCTATCACCACAAACATATGTAGGAACAAACGCTATATCAGTAAAAATCCTTTTAACAACATTTATGCCAGTCAAAAGCAATGCATTCAGTATTCTCTTGCCCTTTGTTGCAATACAGATGAAAAAGAAATATTATCATTGATACCTGGCTCAAATTTGGCATTAAGCCTTAACTGCCATTTTGTTTCTTTTACTTCCTCTTCAAGTTTAGGGGCAACCCCCCCTTTGCTGTATACCCTATTATAATAAAAAATAGGAACCTTTTACAATTAACACAAGTGGTGCTATGTAAATATAAAGCACTTATTCTCTTTTTATTTTTAATATCCCTGGTGTGTTCTGCAATCCTGTCTCTCAATCTCCTTGTAGTTTTACCCACATAGAACCCTGGACAGGTTCTGCATGTTGCTACATAAACCGCCATGTTGGTGTTACAACAACACTGACCTGGACATTGTAGGGTCCTGTGATATCTCACAGTTGCAATGTATGGTCTATCATTAATGAATTTACAATAACAACATGTTCCACATTTACTCATTTGTGATATGTAACTCTTAACAGCCATTTTGTCCTGCATTTCTAAAATCTCTTTTATGTTCTCTCCTTCACTATAGGCCACTTTGGGTTTCAGATCCAATTTTGATTTTAAGTATGCATCAAATATCCATCCCATATCATATTCAATTTAAAAATTAAAAAAGATGTTTCTTGGTTATATTGGATGACCTTACATCACTACCATGGGGTCTTTGATTTATCTCCTTACACGTAGTTCCTGTTGTTCTTAGAATAGGGGTAAATGTCTGGCCTTTAATAATCTCATCCCTTATTTTATCAGGAAACATAAAGGGTACCCTTTATCTTTAAACATCCCTATTAATGTGGCCATCTTATGCTCAAACTTTCTATCATCGGTAACCAGTCTTGACAATCTAACCATTTGTTCTTTAACTACACTTCTTTTTTGATGTAATGGGGGACAACTATTGAACTGCAAGAGTGTATGTCTTTTTCCTGTGTATACTAGATGTCATCTTGCCTGTCATATTATCTTTTTCCAAGAAGATATCTAAACATCAGCCTTTGTTCTGTGTATTTTGAAAGTACATTTCAGAAACTGAGTAGTGTTGTTCAAATGATCAAAAAATTCTTTTGCTTCTTCTTCAGTACCTGCCCATAATATCAATATATCATCCAAAATTTCAAAAAAGTCATGATTTTGGACATATAGGGTGAGGGAAAGACAAATTGCTTCTCTCGCTCTGCTAACACCAAATTAGCAAAGGCAGGTGCACATCTTGCCCTTATTGCTACATCTGTTGTTTGCCAAAAAACTTCACCTTAAAAAAAAGGAAATTGTTTTTGAAGATAACGTCCATCAAATCAACTAACAAGTTCACCTTAAATCAGTAATAATACCACCTGTTCTTAAACTTTGACAGTAAAACTCTAAACAAACTTCATGTGATATAACCAAGAAGAGGTTATAGCCAAAAATACAAATTCTTGTCTAATATCAACACCTCTCAGAAATTCAAGGCATTGCTAAGAATCAGGCAAAATATGTGTAATATTTTGTAAAACTTTTTTTGAATAATGGCCAACATAGGCTGCTATTGGTTCAGTCTTTGATCCTCTTACTTCCACAACAGACCTAAATGGAGAATCATTTTGATATTTTTGTATTTTAGGTATCCCAAACACAGCTGGAATTATTGGGGTATCATTAGTCAAGAAATCAATTTCAGCATTAGTGACTGAACCTTGATTAAGGGCATCACAGAGCAACAGATCTATCTTGGTATAAGCTCTATTGATCTTCATTCTTAGATACCCTTTCATAGGTGGAGGTGTCATTCAAAATATCATACATTTTGCATACATAATCAAAGTGTGTCATAATAACCACACCCCCACTTTTATCTGGCTTCATTAACCTGTAGTTTTTATTTTGAATTAAATCTTTTAGACGTGACCATTAATCACAAGATAAATTATCCTGAAAAATAGAATTAGAGTTATGCAACTTCCTAATTTATAACTCGCACATATGCTCAAAAGCATGTATCAAATGGTTTCACGTGGGTATAAAAACACTTTTGTGTTTCAACAACCTTGTACCCATATTAGGCGATTCTTCATTATGCTTATGTATGCAAAATGTATAATATTTTGAACGACACTGCCACCTATGAAAGGGTATCCAAGAATGAGATTAATAGAGCTTTTGCCAAGATAGATATGTTGCTCTATGATGCCCTTAATCAAGGGTCAGTCACTAATGTTGAACTTGATTTCTTGACTAATGATGCCCTGATAATTCCAGCTGTGTTTGGGATGCCTAAAATACATAAAGATCCAAATGATCCTCGGATTAGTCCTATTGTGGCAGCAAGAGGATCAAAGACTGAATTGATAGAGGTCTATGTTGACCATTATTCAAAAAAAGTTTTACGAAATATTACCCATATTTTGCGTGTTTCTTGGCACTGCCTTGAATTTTTGAGAGGTATTGACATTAGACAATAATTTGTATTTTTGGCTATAAATGTGATTAACATCTTCTCGGTTATGCCACATGAATTTGATTTAGAGTTTTACTTTCAAAGTTTAAGAACAGGTAGTAATATTACTGATGAAAAGGTGAACTTGTTAGTTGATTTGATGGAGATTATCTTGAAAAACAATTTCCTTTTTTTTTTTAAGGTGAAATTTTTTGGCAAACCACATGTATAGCAATGGGAGCAAAATGTGCACCTGCCTTTCATAACTTGGTGTTAGGAGAGTGGGAGAAGCAATTTTTCTTTGCCTCACCCTATATGCCCAAAATCTTGATTTTTTTTTTTTAGATTTTTGGATGATATATTGATATTGTGGACAGGTAGTAAAGAAGAAGCAAAATAATTCATTGATTACTTGAACAACACTACTCAGTTTCTGAAATTTACTTTCAGTATACACGGAGCAGAAACTGATTTTTTAGATACCTTGTTGGAAAAAGATAATCTGACAGACAAGTTGACATCTAGTATACATAGGAAAAGACATATTTCAATACACTCTTGCAGTTCAATAGCTGTCACCCACTAAATCAAAAAAGAAGCGTGGTTAAAGGGCAACTGATTAGATTGTCAAGATTGGTTAGTGTTGATGGAAAGTTTGAGCATGAGATGGCCAACTTAATAAGGATGTTTAAAGATAGAGATTACCCTTTACATTTCCTGATAAAAATAAGGAATGAGATTGTTAAAGGCCAGACATTTAAATTTACCCCTGTTCTAAGAACAACAGGAACTACGTGTAAGGAGATAAATCAAAGACCCCATGGTAGTGATGTATGGTCATCCAATATAACCAAGAAACACCTTTTTTAATTTCTATATTGAATATGATATGGGATGGAGTATTTGATGCAGACTTAAAATCAAAATTGGGTCAAAAACCCAAAGTAGCCTATAGTAAAGGAAAGAATATAAAGGAGATTTTAGAAATGTAAAACAAAAGGACTGTTAAGAATTACAGATATCAAATGAGTAAATGTGAAACTTGCAGTTATTGTGAATTCATTAATGATGGACAATACATTGCAATTGAGGGATATCACAGGAACCTACAATGTGTAATTGTAACACCAACATGGTGATTTATGTAGCAGCATGCACAGCCTGTCCAGGGTTGTATGTGTGTAAAATTACAAGAAAATGGAGAGACAGGATTGCAGAACTAACCAGGGACATTAAAAATAAAAAGACAAGAAATGCTTTATATTTACATAGCAGCACTTGTGTTAATTTTAAAAGGTTCCTATTTTTTATTATAGATAGGGTATGCATCAAAGAGAGGATGAGGGCGACCCTAAACTTGAAGTGCAAGTAAAAGAAACAAAATGGCAGTTAAGGCTTAATGCCAAATCTGAGCCAGATATCAATGATAATATTTCTGTTTCATCTGTAACAAAGGGCAAGAGAATATTGAATGCATTGCCTTTGACTGCCATAAATGTTAGTAGGATTTTTATTGATATAGCATTTGTTCCTACATATGTTCGCGATGATAGATTATTTAAGTTTTATGTTATTCCTTAGCTTTTTAGAAGTTTTTAGATATATAAAACTTTTTATTATAATGCCTTTTAATATAATTTGTTTTGTAAAAATTGTTATGGGACTGTCTTCATATATATTTATTAACTACAGGAAGTTATATAAATTGGTATCTTATTTAAATAGTGGAAAGAGAATGTGAAATATGACTCTGATGATCCCTGACAGCAAGTGAAGGCAAATGTGCTTAGTCGTAACAACAGGGTTATTGGTTTTATCTTTATTTTTATATTTTTATGAGTAATAAATTGTGTCCAGACTGTTCATTTCATGTGTGTAGTTGTTTCAAAGTTGTAGTATTTTGGCTATTGGTTTTTGTCTTGTTTTTGGTTACTGAATATACCCCCTTTTGATGTTGGCTATCTCTTCTGTGGACACCAACAGAGTTCTGCGCCTACACAGAAGGGATATGTGGACATGTATACGCATTTGTGCTATTCAGTCATCCCAGCTCATTTGCATACAGATCCACGCACACACCCTGGAAACTACATGGTTCCAGGCCCTGCCTCATTAGCAGCTACCACAGCCTACCATTGTACATACTCCACATAGGGTCCTATAATGCATTACTGTAACATAGTACTAATTTCTGTTTTTATACCTTTAAATTTTTTTTGTTCACAGCATGCTGCACAAACATGATCTGATTATTAAAAAAAAAAATATATATATATATATATATATATATATATATATATATATATATATATATATATTTTTTTTATTATTTTCCATTAGGTTATGGACTCACTGTGGATAGTTTTCCACATATCTCTGTCTGCTATGCTATTTCTGTACTTCTTACTGCATTTTTACAGCCCCTGTTCTCTGTCTAATGTACTGTACAAGGAATTTTTCCATTTACATTTCAGACACAAACACAGGGTCTGCAGGACTGATTATCTGCTTGCTGGATTGCTCTACCTCCCTCATTGCATGCCACGGACATTTTAGTGTTGCCACACTTGTGTACACCGTTCAACTCTGTTTCCTGGATCACACACCTGCTTAGTTTTGTGCATGCAGTGTGCCATTATGCCTACTTGGAAAATAAGTCCATGTAGGCTTTATTAAATTCTCACCATGTGGATAGTAAATCAAGTCAGGGGTCCATAACTGTGTATACTGTTTTCTATGCTTTTATATTTTTTCTTAAATATTTAAAAAGTACATATGGATTAATTCAATTTAAAACATGGAAATAAGACTATGCAATAGCCATTATATTGTTGCATTTCACTTAAAAGTGTAATTCTAATATTTATAACACTATTTCTTAAGAATTTTCAACATTATAAAATACTTATTTCTTGTATAAGCTTGGTTTACAAGTTATAGTCATAATCTGCCTGTCATGTATATACGAGTTTCTGCTATAAAAATGTAGCTTGTGTTTCCTTAATATATCTGCCTTGCACACATAATTCTTAAAGCACTAGCATAGCTAACAAGCAGAAAAGTAGTTCACCTGAAGAGCGGTAATGATGGTAGGAAATTCTTTCTGAAGGCTTCAGCAGATTCAGACTTTAACATATGTGTAGGCAGTACTAGACACAGAGATGGCATATCTGAGACCAGCTTCTACTTCAATTTACTTATAATGGAGAGTTATTTGTTAAGTAACAGGCTAATAAATGCTGTCAAGCCCACACATATATCTCTGAAGAATCTGTTATTAATATAATGAAACATGTTTTAGCAGCATCTAAGAAATAATAGTGTGATACATTGCTAGGTGAATAAGCTCAAAGTTTTTAACCACAGTAATATATTTAAGCCTACTGGGAATGTGGATTTTATTATGTTTAGTGATTAAACATAGCGGAGTTAAAGTTAGTAACAATAATATCACAGTATTGCAGCCTTCAATTATTGTTATATCTGTATAAACACATAAAACTAAGATTCATTTTATGAAAAAGCAAGTATTATGAAAGGAAAATATTGCCTTTGGTTCATAGGTTAGTACTAGGCTAACTGCCTTTGTGAGCCATTTCAAGCCTAGCCAATTACTCCATGTGAGAATCAAACCCTGATCATTGTGTTGGTAAGGTAAACACCTTTGCCAGTATGCCATCCTCCCACCTTGCAGCATCTTAAGTAGAATAGGCATGCAAAGTGACCACCAGTATAAACTTCATAGATGCAAATAAGTGATGTATGAGTTTATATGTCTGTAAAATATCTCTTTATATATAAAAGTAACATTTGTATTTGTAAGTGTCATCCGAAGATTTTCAACTAAGTGGCAATGGCACTTAGCTCTGAAAACCTTTGGTTACAATACTAGTATTATGGATTGTGTATTGCTTCTTCTTGTATGAAAACCATCTAACATCATATTCAGAGGGATTATAATAAGAAGCATATCTAATGTAGTGATAATGAACTATTATGTGTAAGGGCATTTACTACAGAAAAGTTTATATACCATTACATATCAGGGAGCCTGTATATTCATAAAGATTTTGAAGCCTGGTTGGTATAATATAGCAAGTAGACTGTTAAGTCTAAGGTGAAAATGCAGTTATAGTAAGCAAAAATATTTATGTCAGAAATCCATTAATTTTAAATTAAAGAAATACCACTGTAACGGAGGCTGATATACTTAAGCACTTTTTGTTGTTCTTGGTTTTCCATCTGATGCACAAGACCTGATGCTGTGAGTCCTGGAAAGTTAATGTATATGGAAGAATATGAATGCCTTTGATTGACCTTTTAAAAGTCGTGAACATCCTAACACCAGTTCCTCAGAACCTGTTTGAAGTAACATCAAATAAAAAGTTTTAAAGAACAACATCTCAAATAATGCAAAACATTACATAAAGAAAATCACAAACCAAAGCCCTTTAACTAACTCACTCTAGTGAAACTTAATGTAGGTTGTTAACTTATGCCACAGGAGCATTGGTGCATCTTGAACTGTTTTTAGAAAATCCTTTTCTAAACCTACTTCTGAAACAAATGTTCATGATTCGTGATGTGTAACAGTTTTGCAGAAAGTGTAACAATGAAACCTGTTCCACATCGACAAATCTTTGCAGTGGTAATGGTGCTGGCATTCCAGCTCCAAAGGACCATTGAACTGATGCACATTTAAAATATTTTTGCAAATAGTTGACACATGAACAAATTATTATATCTCTGAAGTTGTGCTAGACAGAGGTAGTGTATGAGTGGTGAAGATATCTGCAATGATGTAAACTTGCTCATGATACTGTACAATGTAGTTCAAGTAGGAATGGATTCTTAATATTCATAGGGAAATGAAAATATAAAGAATTTCATAAATCATTTTTAAATAAATTATTACATCTGTAGGTTGCTGCAAACTCATTATAGGTTCATAGGTAGGTACTAGGCTATTGGCCCTAGGGCCTATATAAGCCTAGCCAAATGGTACCATGGCTTTTGCCACTCAAGAAAATTATTTTCCTGTGCCCCTGTCAAGCAGAGCTACAGAAGTGATCCCTGGGGTGAATTTCCTATCTCCCATCCAATCATCAATATTTTTCTTAAAGAGTGCTAATGAGGAGCTTTTTTTGATATAGATAGGTAGTTTGTTCCAGAGTATGGGAAGTCTCTGGGACAGGAATCTATCCCTCCAGCATGTTCTGTTTATTGTGGTGACAAGGTTTAGGTCCCTAGAATGTATAGCTCATAGGGATTGGGATTTCTTTAAGTGGATCATGTCCAACAGCTCTGGGTTTGACATAGCTTTATATGTTAGGCAGAGATCACCTCTGAGTAGGAGATATGCAACAGAGTAAAGCTGGAGTTTTATGAGACGGCCTGCATAGGGCATCTGTTTGAGGCTGATAATCTTCTTTGTGAGGTATTTCTGTGGCCTTTCCAGTTGTTGTAGATGTCTTGTGAGGTACATACCAAAAGGAGCGTTGTACTCTATAATGGGTCTAATGAGTGATGAGTAGAGGGAAACAATGACTTCTTTTTTCCTGGATGAGAAACCTTTTGTGATGAGGTGTGCCATGTAGAAGGATTTCCTGACTAATGTGGTGATGTGATTATCAAATGAGAGACTACTGTCCACCTGTGTCCCAAGGTCTGTTATCACACTTTCAGTGTTAAGTAGACTACCGCCTCTGTGGTAGTTCATGGGTACAGAGTTTTACCAAAAGGGATGACAATGCACTTTTTGACATTGAGCTTGAGGCCATGGCTTTGACACCAAGTATCTGTCTCAGTGAGGCCCTTTTGTAGCATGTCCACATCATTAGGAGTTTTGATTATGACTCCTAGTTTGCAGTCATCTGTGAACTTTGTTAGCCAAAGACCTTCTGTGTTAGCCTGCACTGCAGAGACGTAGATACCATACAGAAGAGGACCTAGGACTGAACCCTGCGGTACTCCACTTGTCACTGGTCTGAAGTTGGATTTAGAGTGTGCTACTTTCACAGTGTGGGTTCTGTCAGTGAGCCAGTTGGCAACCCATCTTGTGACATAGGGTTTTATACCTAGTTTAGTGAGTTTATCTATAATTCCAGAGTGGGGGATGGTGTTGAATGTTTTGGCGAGATCTAGATAGGCTGTGTGAACCACTTTACCCTCATCTACAGCTTTGGTGACCACTTCAAAGAAGTCTATCAGGTTTAGCAGATATGATCTGCCTTTTACAAACCTGGACTGAGTAGGGTCCAGAGTTTGGAGATTATCAATGTCATTGTTTATAAGTACCATAATGATACGTTCCATAGCCTTGCAGGCCAGGCTTGTCTGGCTAATGGGGCGGTAGTTCCCGGGGTCCATTGTGGCTCCCCCTTTGTGGAATGGGATAACCATTGCTGTGCACCATTCAGTGGGCACAAAGCCTGAAGTGAGGCTATGACTGAACATGGTAGTTAGGTTAAGTGTCAGTTTGTTCTATAGTACATGTAGAACACAGCCTGGGATGTTGTCAGGTCCCATGGATGCTGTGTTCTTGGCTTTGGAGTGTGTTTTTTACCTGTACAGCCATGATTACAAGAACTTTGCATTCTTCCAGTATAGAGATGGGCCCTTTACGGGATGAGAGAGGGGTAAAATTAGCATGGAACCTATCTGCCAGGATGTTGGCAATATCAGTTGGTTCTGTATATTTAGTGCCATTGTGCTGTAACTCAGAGCAGATCTGAGTGTTGCCATTGAGATTCTTGACATAGCTATAGAATGCTTTGTGGCTGTCTTTAGAATCAGTGGCAATTTTGTTTTTGTAACTAGCTTTGGAGGATTTTATGAGAGATCTCAGCTTCTTACTGAGGCTGACCACAGAGTTCCTCCAGTCATGGGATTTTACTCTTTTTTGCAACAGTTTCTCTCTTCGGTTGAAGAGTTTGTTTATAGCAGGGGACCACCAGATTGGCTTCCTTTGTTTGGAGGATAGTATCTTGGTTCTGTTAAGGATTGCACGATCCATGCACCAAGTGCTTATAAAGTGCAATTGTATAGGATTCAGCAGTCGTACCTCTATTGTCCATCAGCATGGGTGTCGTGAAGTTTGCCACTTCTGTCTTAAGAAGCGTGAAGTTGGCTTTGGAGAAATTTTTTTATGGTGGTTTTCCTAATGGGGGGGTGGGGGTGGGATGTGGCTGTCTAGGATAATTTGCTTGTGGTTGTATCTGACCAATGAGGAATTGGCCTCTGGTGTGGAACATTGGTTGCCCATGTTGATAATGACCAGGTCTAGGATATTGCTGCCCCTGGTGGGGGTGTGTAAAAGTTGATCCAAGGTGTTGGAATTTATGAATTCCAGAAAATGTTGAGAACAAGAGTTGGCACGTGTAGTTTTCCCAGTTAATGGCGGGGTAGTTGAAATCACCCATTATTAGGGTGTTAGGTTGCACCCTAATATTTTCCAGTGTATCAAAAAATGAGGAGTGTGAATCCTGGGGCATGGTGGGGCATGGTGGGGAATCTGTAGCAAGCTACAATTTGGATTGCAGTCTTGCCCAGAGTTAGTTGCACTTGGATAATCTCAGATGCGTTATGCTGAGCAACTAGCCTGGAGGTGTGGATATCCTTAATGAATACGGACACGCCTCCGCCTTTAGTGCTTCGGTCCAGGTTAGGTGGCCAAAAGGTGTGGTATGAATTATAGCCTGGTAATGCAGGGGTGCTATCTGGAGCCTTGAACCAGGTTTCTGTCACTGTACAGATGTCGATGTTCTCCATTTTAAGGAGTGCCTCAAGGGAGTGCATTTTGAGGTTTAGACTTCTAGCATTAGGTAGCATTACCCTCAGATTTTGCTTGCTTGTACCTGTTATAGTGGTGAATATGTCATTTGAATCTTGCCTAAAAAAGGCACTATAGGGGTGGCAAGAGCCTTAGCCAGTATCTGGAATCCCAAGGGCGACTGGTGCAGGCCATCTCTGGTAAAGCATCGTGATTTGTTGATAATGTCATCCCAGGCAGACAGATACTGGATCCACTTAGAATGACACCAGAAGCTTAGTCAATTGTTGAAGTCAAATCATTTTGTCCTTGTACTGTGGGATCATTCTGGGTGATGGCAGGATGCTACTCGCGGCTAGGGTCATACCTGCCTGGGCTACAAGATCAGACAGCTCCTCCATGTCTATTTTCATGTAGTCCAGGGAGATATATCTCAGGTCATTCACACCAACATGGACAATGACAGAGTCATATTTGTACTTGTTGTGGAGTGACCTGAGTGCATGCATTATGTGGCAGATCCTGGCACCTGACAGGCAGCTGACAGTAACTTTCTCCTTGTTTAGCCTGGTGAGTGGAACATCAGTGTACCTGACTATAGAGTCACCTGTGACTAGAGTGTTGGGTACGTTGTTATGCCTTATGGGCTGTGGTTGAGTGTCACACTGAGTTTGTGGGCTATGTGTCATTTAGGTTGTGTTGGGGGGTGGAGGTTGCTTGCGTTTCTGCTTTGGAGGTCCCTGTTGCTTAGGTAGATTTTTTTAGAGCCTCTGTGAATGTAGGTGTGTGTTTTGTGTTTCTATGTGTGTGTTGTGGTGGTATAGGTTTTGAGGGACTATGTGATGAGTGTGATGTGGTGCAAGTGTTTACTTTCTCCTCTTGACTGTCTAGTCCAGTCTTGGGTGAAGAGAGCTTAGCTTCCAGTTTGGCTATATAAGTGCATCTCTCACAGGTTCTAGTGTTGGGTGGTAGGAGGAGAGGGTTGTCTGTGTACATGAGGCAATTGTTGCATTGTTTCCAAGATTCCCAGATTCATCAGGTAGACAGGAGAAAACACTGGGAGCTGACTCTTAGACATGCCTGGATAGGTGTTTATTTATTAAGTACTAAAAACTGTTTTCCTCTAGACAAGTAAGGAAAGTTGAGTGCTGTAGTAATTTGCAGCTTATTTGGAGCTTACAATGAGTATTGAACAAGTGCTGAGCTCAAAGAAACATATCTGAGTGCTGAAACTAGAAAACTGGCTAGTTCTAAGAAGCAAAATTAAGCTAGAAGGCTTCCCTCCAACACAGAAAGGCTTGGGGGCACAGAAGCTTACAAACAGTCCTGGATACAGCAAATCTTTATCTGGACAACACAACTTACAGGAAAGGCAAGAAACAAGCTTAGAATTTTTTTTTATTACTTTCACAAATGTTATTTGCTGGAACCAGGTTTCATGAGCAACAACGTTGTTAAGTGAGTTATGTTCCCATAGGTACATGTTAGTGCCTTAATTTCTGTGTAAAGATCTGACATCTTAAGCAGCTTTTGTTTTCCCATTCCCATCTTGGTTCTTGATACTGCCATCATTCTATTTCTGTCAGTCAAATATTTATGCAAAAAATGAAATGCACTTTATGTTGTTGGAATGCATTACTACACCATCATTTCTGAAATGTCTTTTATTTTATGTTCATATCAAACTGTTTTCAGTAACTTTTTAGAATTATGAATTTTGAACATGCTTGCACTTCACACTCTAAGTAGGGGAGTTTTTAGAATTATTTCACCAATGTATACATTGCCATAATCATTGCTGCATGCAGGTATTAATATTTTCATTTCTTTGTAGCTAAAAGTCACAGATCCTGAATTGTTTTTTACCCTCTCAGATCTATAATGCAATGCCTGATATTCATTGTTTGAATTGTTTCAGTGACTTAATAATAGCAAACAGGATAAATATATAACGTTTTCTACAGTTGTTGTATCTTTTGGCTTTTCCAGGTTAGGGGTCGCCACAGCGGAACTCTGGTCCGCTAATGATTGGCAGTAGATTTTTACGTACCAAGTTACCAGCCCTGACGCACCACCTTCAGTGAAGGTATGCCCATTCATGCATGTCTCCACACAGAAGATGCTTTAGCTGAGAATCGAACAGGACAACGTCTTACTGTGAGGTGACAATGCTACCGCAGCACCACCACCGCAGTTCTGTACCAAAAACTATATTTTCATATCTGCTAATGCCTTACTATTCTTGTTCAAGTCTGGTTGTAGAAACTGTCAACAAAATGAATGTATAAATATGCAAAGTTTTATAACCATCCCTCTATTCAAATAATAATAACTTTGAGATGGATTTAGTAAACCCTACATGACTCACTAAAACTGCATGCATGTTAGGCTGTGATGTGCACATGGTAGCACACTGATTTGTATTCAGTAAGTGGCTCTTCATGTCATGTAGAGCCATGCGAACCTGGTAAACATTGTGGCATGCTAATTACAGTATAAGCAGTTGAACTGTATGTTAATCAACCAATCCAAGATGGAGGAGCTATTCAGCAAGCTATAAAGCAATTGTATACACTTAGGGCAGGTTTTGATATAGAATTCCAAAACCTATTAGAAGTCAACCACGGAAACTACTCTGCACAGAAAGAATGTTAGGGGCTGATGCTGCTCTTCTGCATGTTTACATGCAACAGGCCCAGGTAGATGCTGCTGTTACTGCTGCTGCTGATAGACCTTGGCCAAGAAGCAGAAGGGTGTTTAGATCCTGTTTAACTTTTTAAGGTCTGCATGAGGAGGACATACTATAGCACTACAGATTGGATACATACACAGTACAGAAACTCTGCAACCTCTGTCATCCTGAGCCAAGAGCAAGGGCAAACCAAAGGGTACCAATACCTGGGGAGACTAAGGTATGTGTAGCACTTAGAATTTTAGCTATAATAACCTACTGAAGACCAATAGGAGACATGCTGGAGTTGTCACAGGCATTGGCATCCAGGATCCTACATCAGTTCCTAAATGCTATAATATAGCATGCCAGTGACTACATATATTTGCCCCATACATCTGAGGGCAAAGCTACAACTATGAACAATTTCTGCCCCCATAGCCTATCTTGGTACACAAATTGGTGGGAACACACTTTAACTGTTGTTGAATAACCTGTGCAGACATGTCAGGAGCCTGGAAGGATGATGATGATTCAGGGCTCAAAGGATGGTTGAAGAGGATTCAAGAATATTCACTGCACCTTTCGTAAAGTGCTACAGCCATAGGCTGCTGCAGGGCTTCTATACGGGTCTCAATATAATTATAAGGTTTGAAATTAGCCAAGGCTGTCTACAGTGTAACTGTCATTCCAAGTACATGGTAGTAATGCAGGCATCATTATAATGACCTAAAATGGCACAAGCAGGCACAACTCAACCAGTGGCTGGCTGAGCTGAGGACTGCTGACATTAAAACAGTTGTGTAAGCATATGGATAAAGCAACATTAAGTGATGTAGGAAGCTGGGGACAGCCAAGACTGGCATGCATAATACTTTCATGACTCTTTTTCTCTCCTTCTTTAATTTTCAGCTGCTCAGGAGATTCCATTGAAGAAGGAGACACATGTTGTATGCTTAAAAGGACTCAGAGAAGCAAGGGGCATGCATGCAGCACAAATTCAAATTATTTTATTAAAATTATTGCTCTTCCATACATTACTAACATGCATATCTTAACTGTAAAAGGAAGCATGCATGCTTTATTCTTTTGCTTAAGGTAATTGTAATAGGCAAGTGTAATAATGTATTCAGATGTTGTAGGTTAAAGTCCCACAAGTAACAGATACATACTACTAAAACAAAAATAATATACATTTCATCAAACTTGGTATAAATGCCATGCTGTAAACTTAATTTGTATTTTCATCAAAAGCATATATGGAATATATGCATATTCCAGGGATTATTTGGTACAATTCTCAGTCCTAGTTTGGATTTTTAAAAACACTATAGCTAACATAAAAGTAAAAATATATTTTATTGTACTAAATTATTGTATGTGACATAGAGTGGTTCGAATTACAATTTATCTCTTACCCCACCAGTTATTTCCCTTTTTTATATGTGTGATCACACCATTCTGATGTTACAATATTCCGACAACAAACAAAATGGCTTTCAGCACAGGAGTTAAGCCAACCAGTGTGGTTCAGCCTGTCATCCTTTCAATGGCTACCACACCAAAACCCAGCACATCTGGGACCCAACCTGGCAGTACTGCCTATGTAGCCCCTGCACTACTTGGACCCTTAATATTAGGTAGCATTGCCCCAGCAATACCTCATAAGTATTGGTGGAGGTGAGGATTACATCACCTGCCACAGCTGCCAGCCATGATGTGTGATGTCTTAGAAAGTAGCATTGGTGTACACTTCAACCATCTGGAGAAGTTGCTTGTGGGAATGCAGGAAAAAAAGCAAATGTCAAACAATCCAACAGAAAACTGAGGAAGGGTGCAGTGATAGTTCTTAGGGTGAGGATTAGAGTATCTCTGTCACCATGCTTGATGGGCATGGTCCTCCAATGTTCCCTACCTATCCCCAATATTGGTGTCCCTGAAACGATTTTATCCCTCACCATCCCTGTATCTGTCTTCTTTGTCCTGTTTGTCTGCACCTGCTTAATCACATATCTAATCTACCTGACCCTGACATTCTTATGCCTCTTCCCCAACATTCCTTTCTTTTTGAAATAAAACCATTAAAAAAATTGTCCCATTCATAGCTCTCTACTTTGCACATGTCCTCTTGACATGCTTGATTCAGTCCAATTGGCTATACAGCATGATCGTATTATTGTCATCCATGTTTGTTGTGCTGACAGACAAATTAATCTAGTTTTATATACGTGTTCTTATTACACTGTTGAACACGTATGTAGATATGATTCTTTCCTAATTCTCTCCTGCAAATCCCTATATTGCTTCCCCTTTTTTCTTGCTCCTGTTTGCCCCCCATTTCACCACTTTCCTATCTACTCCATTTTCACACTTTTAATATGGTCAAAAATAGAATCACACATCACACACACATGGCACAAATGCCACCTAATAAACCCTTCACTTTTTGTCCTCTGCATTTGCATGGAGTTTGGCATCATGCGCCAATGTCAAGTGACAGTGTGTGGCTCTTCATATCCTTTTTACAAAAACTGGTGAGTTTTTGGCATCAGCCACACTGGTCCGGTTGTCTCAGTGCAATGTTCTTTAAACTTGCTCTGCTAAAGGAACACAGAGTTAAAACAGAATAAACACAGTACTTTGAAACATTGACTCTGACAGTTATTTAGATGTTGGAATGCAGTAACATGCAAATTCATATGTGGAGTATTGACATAAATCACTTGAGTGATTTTTTTGTTACTGTAGATTCAAGGGTCTGATTCCAGATGCATCTCTCATCATTTCTTAGTGTGGCGATATATGTGTATTAAATATGCCATCACAGATACATTATAAATTTCAAATATTATAATTTCTCATGGAAATATATTGATTACTGCCCACAAATGAGTATGATGTCCATCCCCACTACTATCACATACTTAGCTAACCTTGTTTTGCTTGTCATAAGGCTGTTGTTCTTCTCCTGAGACTTCTCTAACCCTATGTCACTCACTTCATGCTACCCATCACGTAACAGTAATAATGGCAACAGACAAATAACATGACATTTAATGTTCCGCTAAAACAGACACTGCTAGGTGTATCTTCATCTTTCCTTGTATTCATCCCATTCATCCAAATACTCTACATGTGTGTGGATGCATTAGGTTGATGGATGGTGTTTGCAGACTGACTTGATTGTGCTTATGCATAATACTAACATGTTACCTCAAAGCAATAGTTTATCATTGTTCATGTACTGTGGATTTTTTTTAAATCATCTGTAGGATGCTGTTATTGACATGTGCAGGTAACGATGGCATAACCATACCTCTCAACTGTACAGATTTTTGAAGGATGTCCAGATTTTTGACTCATATTTTTGATCCATTTTTTAAACATTGTAACTTTCTGGCAAATTAATGGCAAATCATTAAAGACTGAAGTGATAAAATAATGACTGACATTTGAGTTTCAGACTTCATATCCTTTAGAAAATGTATACTATGCATAACCTGTTATTCTATCAACTTTCTAAGTTTGTAAGAGCACTATGTAAACATTGTCCCTATTTGTGGGCCTTTGTCCCACTTTTATTTATGGCTTTGTCCAGACTTCCTGCTCTAAGAGGTTGAAAGGTATGATTGAATCTCCATCTAATGTCATGTGCAAACTGTCTATACTGTGACAAAGCATACAGCAAACACTTTTCAGGATTTATGGCCAGACGCAATAGTTAGCATATCTGCTGAGTCAGAAATAATAATTTCAAAACATGCACCACCGCTTGACAATTCTAGAAAGCTGGACACACTATTAAATTGTGTTTTGAAGTGATGCCTGCAAATCAGCTAATACTTGTACAACTGTATAGAGTAAGCCATTAATGATAAAAATTGTGGATGTGGAAGACACACACATTCTTCACTGTAGCCATTGCTTGTCACACTTGCAGGAATTCTCACATTTACTAGTGTAATGCCATCCTGACACAAGCTGTAAAAAAAATAATGTTTTCAATTCACACTCTGAGTTATATGTGCTCTGAACATGATCCACAGGGAAAGTTAGGCAGCAGGTGTATTTTTACTACTCATTACTGTCCACAGTACTTACAACCATGCCTTGCTGCTTAGTGTATTTGCACGAAGGAAGGTGAAGAAATAGAAATAGTGCTAATTTCCAATTTAAACAGATAAATGTATTTGCTCATTGTTTAACTCCGCCCAGCTGAGGAAAGCAATAGCACCAGTTTTTAATGCCAAAAAAGTTATGACAGAACTTTCCCAATATAAACTACATATGAACACCATAGCATGTCAGATATTTCAGCCATAGCATATATGCATAAATAATTTTCAAGTTCAAGTGTTATTCCTTAAATTTGAATCTGTATGTGCACTTTGCTATCATTCGCACAAAGCAGTTTCTTGGTGGCCCACTATATTAAGAGTTATTTGACATATATTACTATGCTTATTGCCTAGATATTCTTCATCCCATCAAAAGGCACTTAAAACACAACAAAAGGAAAGAGACTTGCTACTGACTGAACACATATTTACTCAGACTCATGTATGCCCTGCACCCATGCACTTGAAGATGGATATGTCAGCAATAGGTCTAATGTCAACTGCACTACAAAAATAAATAGCACAATTGCATTGGTACATTACTTAAACTTTTACACTTACAACAGACATTGAGATGGGCTTCTATATGTCTTACTGTGGACATCAGTTCATCACAATATGAACAAACGTACATCAACACTTGCATCAACACTCTTCACAAAATATGTGTGTGTCTGTGTGTGTGAGAAAGAGACTGAAAGTGTGTAATGTACACAACATAATGCAAAACAGATGTATGTATGTTTCAGTTCTGCAAAATGCATTCATGATAGCTTATTGCATAAAGTTTAAGAATCTGTCTTTTAAAGTTATGTCTGCAGATTGTAAGCAAAACAGAAAATCCCAAGTCCACACTTTGTGCATCAGTATCATAACTGTATATGTTACCTGCAACATATAATGATGATGTCATCCTCTATAAAGACCACTATGACAAAGAAAACACAGACTTTGGTGATGTCGCAAATATTAACTAATATTTAGGTAGGGGAAATAAACAGTTAGGAAGGGGATCAATTAGCACAATAACCAAATTATGTGTGTGTGTGTGTGTGTGTGTGCATAGTTAGAGGAGCATGAGTCTTTATCCTACAGTCAGCAATCAAGTCTCTTGGAGAACAAAATGTTTTACAGTTGTGCATGATTACACAGCCATTTCATACAGGCTTCCAACATCTTCTTCCAAACATTCAATGATGATGTCATCTGCTATAAAGTGTTCTGCAGCAGTACGAAAGTCAGACTTGTGCCATGGAACTTGCATTAAGCATTGTGCTCTCCAGCTTGTGTAACTAATTAGGAAGGGGATCTAATCTCACTGCAGTCAACTTGTGTGTGTGTGTGTGTGTGTGTGTGTGTGTGTGTGTGTGTGTGTGTGTGTGTGTGTGTGTGTGTGTGTGTAGTCAGAGAAGCATGAATCTGTGTTCTACTGTCAGCAATCAAGTCTCATAGAAAACAAAAAGTTGTATACGTGTATATAAGTACACAGTCATTTCATACAGGCCTTCCAACATCTTCTTCCAGACATGCACTAGCGATTTCATCTGCTAGAAAGTGTTCTGCAAGAGTGTAAGAGTTAGGCTTGTGCTATGGTGCTTGCATTAAGTACTGTGTTCCCTAGCTTGTGTAACTCATTAGGTAGGGGTTATAATCTTAGTGCACTAAACTTGTGTGTGCATTTGTGTTCAGTTAGCTGATTTTGTGGAGAGTTTTAGAGCCAAGTGTGAGACACTCCTCCTAACATCATCTTCTCAACACACACTGGTGATGTGGTCTACTATATAGTATTGGCTGATATTGTGAAAGCCATACTTTTGTTTTGGAATACTGCTCTCTGTAGGTAGTAGTTTTAATCTCACTTCAGTCAATTTGTGTGTGTTTGTGTTCAGTTAGCTGTCATGTAAAGACAATCTGAGACACTCCTCCTAACATCTTCTTCTCAATACATACTCATGATGTCATCTGCTATAAAGTGTCATCTGATACTGTGAAAGGCAAACCTGTGCTGTGGTGCTTGCATTAAGTACTGTGATGGGTATGTAGATAGAAATTTTACTAACTTGGCAGCCAACTTGTGTGTTTGTGTTCAGTTAGCTGGCATTGTGAAACAATTTTAGAGCAGAGTGTGAGACTCTCCCCTTAATATCTTCTTTTCAGCATACAGTGATAATCTTATCCTCTGTAAAGTGCACTCTGACACAATTCAAGCCAAGCCTCTGCTGTTTTGCTAATGTTAAGTACTGTTTTCTCTAGCTTCTATAACTAGACAATTAGGGGTTCCAATCTTACAGTAGCCAACTTGAGTGCATGTTCATCCAGTTAATATTTCAGAGACAATTTTACACCGAGATGTAACTCCACATCTATGTCAGATACTCCTCCAGGCATCTTCTTCTTATCATATAATGATGCTATCAGCTTCTATAAAGTGCAGAGGGACATTGTTGAGATCAGACATATGTGCTTTTGCTAGTCTTACATTGTATGGAATCCAACTTCTATATCTACACAGATTTACTCTTCAAAGCTGACCTCAGTCAACTGCTGCATGTGTGGTTGGTTGTATATTATGGTCATTGTATGATCTTTTGAATCTCTTTTCATTTGACTCCCACTTCAATGAACCTTTAACATAGCTCAAAGAATCCAATGTCCCTTTTTCACTCTGTCCATATAACATCCTTTCTGCAGAAGACTGGAGGATGTTATCATTTCAAAAATGTGTACAAACATTGTGAAGCAGAGTCCTTCCATGACTCTCTGCAAGCCAGCTTCAGACATCTGGATGTGCGATTGTTAATTTTGTTATGGGGTGGTGCACAAGTCACATATGGACAGAGTAAGCATGTAATACAATCAAACACATACACAGAATGACACATGGCCTTATTATCTTCCATTATATAGATAGAGCAATCATTTTAGATACCACAGTAATGGCTAGAATTTTATGTGATGTTGGACATTAGCCTAGTAATGTCCTATGACCCTATGAACATTGCACATGTCAATATTTCTATCATCCATATGTGCTATGTTGAGTTGTGGATGTATGGTAGCCCTATGCCAGTGTATTCTAATCTGTGATTTGAGGTAATGTATTGATGGCCACTGCTGCCATTTAATTACATATTCCTTCTATAATAGCTGCATTAATATACCTCCTGAGAACTGTTGACATGAGATGATGCTTTGTATATTGTTGCCTTACTAAGGCATGTGTTTTTGTAGAGGAGTATACCAACATTTTACACAGTTCTCATTCAACTATCACAGTGACACTTGTAGTATGGCACAGGTGTGCAAGTGTATACCTACCATCATTAAATGCTCTGTGACATACATCAGTATAACATCATACTGATTGCATGGGCACAGACATCTTGTTTCATCCACAGGTTGTAATGATGTTATATACACAAACATATAACTAGTTCAGGTTCAATTGCAAATCTGGTGAATTCATTGTATGCGCAATTGTGTTGCTATTCAAAAGGATTATTGAGGTGGTCCCCAGCAGCATTGTGTGACTGTCAGCATTTGTGTCAGTAATTGTTTTGCATGAATCACATCCACCTCATTTGTACTGTGTCCATATATGCTATCAGAGCCCTCATACACAGCTTTCTAATGAAAAGTATATAGGCATATGATGTTCAACTATTGCAATTATGTCATACAGATAGAGTTGCATGACTAGGTGAACACTTCAGCTGTGTGGCGTGTGATACATACACAAGGATGTATTTGGAGGTGTTGCCACAAATAATTTTTAAAGAAGTACAAAATGTTAAGGGGAATACACAACTAAACACAGAGCTATTTGTGGATGGCACCACCCATATTTAACTGTAGGAAATAAACAATCTGCTAGCTGACAGATTTGGAACAAACTTCACCCCCTGTCACACTGGGCATCATCCAAGGTATACATGCAAATATTGCTTAGCTTATTTTCTCAAGAGATCAGCTCATCTGTGTACTCTCTAAGTCTAAAAACACAGCATTAATGGGCCTTGATAACATCCCAGTTTGCCTTTTCAGTAACTTAAAACCTGACATAGCAGGTACAGTTGGATTCCTACTTAACTACCTCCAGAAAGTCTATATTCTGACAGAAGGGTATGCAGCAATAGTCATCCATCTGAGCAAGTGGGGACCATCACCTGACCCAGGGAAATATAGAACCATACACCTGACTCACCTCAGCTGTAATGCAATCAAAGGAATCATCATAGACATTATCAGAAAGGACACATATAATCCCCCAACTGTGTACCCAACCCATTTTTGATTCCTTAAGAATATATCATGTCTGTTAAATCTGTTTGACTTTTTCAAGACACGGATGAGGGAAGGACTATGTGTCCTGCCTAACTAGACCTGGCCAAAGTATTTGACACAAATCCACACTCAGGTATTACAGAGAAACTGTCTCAACTGGGCATAAACACCTACATCACCAGATTGGTAGTCAAATGTATCACTGACAGGACATGTACTATTGAAGTATGTGAAATGATCTCTAACAAGAAGCCAGTGGCCAGGGACATGCAAACAGATTCTGTACTAGGTCTTTCCTGTTCAGTATTTAATTCTCAGAAGTAAAAATAAAAACTTAGATAGCCTTTGTTTTACCAACTTTGTGGGTGCTGCAAATCTTGGGCAGTCATTGAATCCGCAAACACTATTGATACATTGTAGAAAGTATTAATACACAAAATTGATTGGTGCTAGAAACATTGAGATGCACTAAATGAACAGAAAAGCATAATTATTCCCTTTTGGAAAGCAAATACCAAAGCTAATTACAATATAGACAGCATACCCTATGAGTATACCCAGTGGTACATGATCTGGGTTCTAAGGTAGATAGTAATTGAAACTTTGACCACCCTGTGTCCACAATGGTGACAAATCCCTTGTATGTGGCACAACTCAGAAGTATGGCTAGGCCATCCACAGCAAAGGACATTATAATTTGATTGTACTCAGCCCTTATCACACCACTAATTGAGTACAATGCATCCTGTTGCATGTATCTTTCCACACATTTGCAACAGCTGGAGCAATACTAGAGTATGTGCACATTGAACATATATGGTGGAAACAATAAGTCATATGCAGAAAGAATGAAAGCCCCATCACTGTATTATATCTTCAGTAGACTACTATGGGTCGATCTGTGCCTGGCTTAAAGGGTACTCTTCAATTTGTCCCTAAAGGAAGTGTTACACATTGTTAATGCCAACTACACAAGGGTCTCTCATTCCAAGGATGTTAACCTAGCCTCTGACATAATAAATCATGTTGGAGAGATAGATACATCTCTCAGATACTACCCCTTCTCTGGAACAAGCTGTCATTCATGTAAAGCAAAGGCCTTTCCTGACTCTCTTCAACTGCAACCTAGATCAATGGATGGTTAATGATAATTGTACTTCTATTGTTGTGCCCATGTCCCACATGGATAGAGGCAGTTGGTATTATTAGATAACATAGCATAGGCACATGCCTGTATGAACCTTGTTCACGTAGCTACTGAAAATTGTGTAAGTCATGCTAAATATGGCCAGGCTTTTATGCGATCTTAGAAGTTTAGCTTAGCACTCTTTTATACACTTATAAACCTATGAAGCTCAATTGTATCCTAGGCATAGCTATAGTGTGACTGTACAATATTGCAGATACACCAGTATATCACTTCAATATTACCAGTTGATAATTTGCATAAACACATATGCATGCATGTCAAGATTTCATGGTAGTATAACATTTTCCATGGTAATGTCAGGGGGACAGTGATTGTGTGGCACATGTCTTAGGTTTGAAATGTGCCGACAAAGTATGCTCCATGCATTGTTTGGTAAGTGAACAATATCACAGTCGCAGCTTCCTCACTCATTGACAATACACTTTGCACTGCTGTAGTTTCTATGCACATGGGCATACTTGATGCATTGGCATCAGTCTCACATACTGCTGTACCATTCATTATAATGGATCATTTATTAATTCACAAATCAATTGCAGATGCTGCAGACAATCAATATCCATTGCTATTACATGTGGCAGATGCATGCAGCACACAGTTGTGTGTAGGGAATCTACTGATAATAGTGTGTTGTTTTTAAGTATCATTATGGCTGATACCTATGTCATTCAGGGATGCTTTACTGAAGTGTATCACTTTTGGCACACCGAGCTCCCTCACAACTTGTCGGTTATACATAATTATTCTAGGGGATGAATAACCATTAGAAGTTGACAGTGTAGACTTCTCTTCAAAGTGTTCTTCAAAATGCATGTGTGATACATCTTTTTGTGATGCACCCAGTAAATACACAGCTCATTGACGACATTGATCGCATGGGTTAGATTCTTGAAGGTGTGGATTGTGGCTTATGTGTCATACAATCATCTTAACTAGCCAGGATTGCCCCTAATTGAAACTATAGGTACAATATTGTTCCTCTTAAACCCTCCAAAAAGCAGTCATTTTTGAGAAAGGTGTGTTGATTTCACCTTCGAGAATATTGACAAATCATTACAGTTGTACAAGTGTGCTCCTGCAGAACATGCATAATAAGTTACTATTACATATTTTATGTCAGTTTCAGAGATCAATGGTGGTATCATTTTACAATTGCCCATGACTGTGCCTGTTTTTGTCTAATGCTGGCCATGAGCTTATGTGTCCCTGATTGGTTGAGTGGTGTGCTGACATTTCAGTCATATTCAAGCAAGTCATTTTGCACAACTTCACAATATGTACTTACAATGTATATACCATCCTTCCTAAATGTCTTCGCCAGTGATCATGTCAGCATACCTCTCAAGTGTACCTCATTACGAGGAACGTACCTCATTTGGGGTCTTAAAAAGTTCATGTTCCTCAAAGTTCCACACTGACAGGCTCTGTCACACATTCATTGTTAGGAATTTTTTTAAATGATATCCATGGTAAATAGAAAAGAATCATATTGATTCATTAAAAGATATTTTGTATGAGTAAAAACAGCATATTTTAACCATTGTATGATCTTCCTAGCTGAAGTTGTTAGTAAGCTGTTAGTATGTGTTCCACATTTTGTCCATTTGTTCTGCATTAAGAGGTCTAGTGTTCCTCATTTCAGAGATGGAAGGTTGAGAGCTATGCATGTCAGGATGTTTATATCATAACCATTCATCTCTATTAATATGTAAACTTGTGTGACAGTCACATCATTTACTATAATGTGTGATGATTAAAATATACTCAAATATGAAATATAAACAGCAGTACGTACTGTGCTCTGTACATATGTGCTTCATTTTATGCCACTGGCTTGTCTTTGGAGGGTATGTACATTGACATGCCCTTATCTTGTGTACATTGCCATGTTTCCCATATGCTCTTCCTTTTTCTTGATTCCTACCATTCATGTCAGCATCCCTTTTTCAATGTGCACACTTCCACAGACTAGTGTATTTCTAGTACATTCTATTTTCCCTTGGTGATCATCGCAAATCTTTTATTTCAGTATGCAAGAACATGGTTGTAGTGTACATTGCACTGTTTACACTTTTCTATAATGTATTACTACTGCAGTCATTACATTCATTTTAGTCTTCATGATCATTGTGGTTGCCCACGCAATTCCACAGAGCAAGTTTTCCTGTAAGTAAACATGTCTGCATGTTCTATATGCTGCTGCTTTACATTGTTTCCTTGCCAGCATCACTGTTGCTGGTGACAAAACATTGCTTGCATTCATGTAGCCATGATGAGCGGCATGCATATGCATTAGTACTGCTGCTTATTACACAAACACATAAACTCACCGTAGGCTTCGTACTAAGCCTACACGGAGTTTATTGAATCCCAGGTTCATTTTCATGTTTCCCAAATACACCAATCTTTTGCAGCTTTCTTTCATCCACTGACACTTTGAATATGGTAAGTATGCCCAGATCTAGCTAAAGGCTTCCTAGTCACCTGCCTAAGGCCCTGTGCTATCTGAGTGCCCGATTCTAGTCATCTATCATTAGTGTGCCAGCAGATCAAATTTTCATTTTTATTTTAAAGCTGGCATGAAATCAATTAAAAATGTAGTTTCTCATTCAATTCAATGGGAAAGACAACCCAGAAGTGAGAGTACATGCTGCTTATTATAATGACTTCTCACAACTACCCAACTAGCTATGTTCTATGACTATGCAATTTAAGCGCCTGTGATCAGTTGCCCTTAGCAAATGCTCACACTGCTTTCCTGATAATCTCTAGCCAACTGATTAGAAAATATGGGTACAAGAAGACCTCAGATTTCAGGGATGGTTTTCTCTTGCATTTATGTGATTTTTTTTCCTATTTGCCAGCATGAAACCAGATAAGTCTGTGGGCCTTGAAAGTCTGTGGGCCTTGATAACAGTAGACAGACATCACCCATAGCCGAAAACAATCCTATTTATTTATTTATTTATTATCTTTTACCATAATTGGCTTTTTGATAGCATTCATAGGTTCATAGGTTCATAGGTAAGTACTAGACTATCGGCCCAAGGGCCTACGTAAGCCTAGCCAACAAGATTCCCTGGCTTACGCCACCTAAGAAAGTTATTTTCCTGTGCCACTGTCAAGCAGAGACACAGAACTGTTCCCCGGGGTGTATTTCCTATCTCCCATCCACTCATCAAGATTTTTCTTGAAGAGTGCTAATGAAGAACTTTGCTTGACATAGATGGGTAGCCTGTTTCAGAGTATGGGAAGTCTCTGGGACAGGAATCTATCCCTCCAGCATGTCCTGTTTATTGTGGTGACAAGGTTTAGGTCCCTAGAGCATGTGGCTCGGAGGGATTTGGATTTCTTTAGGTGCAGCATGTCCAACAGCTCTGGGTTTGACATAGCTTTATATGTTAGGCAGAGATCACCTCGGAGTTGAGACTGTCAGTGTAAGGCATTTATTTGAGGCCAGTAATCCTCTTTGTGAGGTACTTCTGTGGCCTTTCCAGCTGCTGCAGATGTCTTGTGAGGTACATTCCAAAAGGGGCATTGTACTCTATAATGGGTCTCATGAGTGTCAAGTAGAGGGGAACAATGACCTCTTTTTTCCAGGATGAGTACCCTTTTATGATGAGGTGCACCACATAGAAGGACTTTCTGACTACTGTGGCGATGTAACTATCAAAGGAGAGACTGCTATCCACCTGGGTCCCAACGTCTCTTATCACACATTTGGTGTTAAGTAGATTGCTTCCTATGTGGTGGTTCATGGGCACGGAGTTTTTACCGAAGGGGATGACACTGCACTTTTTGGCATTGAGCTTGAGGCCATGGCTCTGACACCAGGCATCTGTCTCAGCGAGGCCCTTCTGTAGGATGTCCACATAATTTGGGGACTTGACTATGGCTCCTAGTTTGCAGTCATCTGTGAACTTCGTTAGCCAGAGGCCTTCTGTGTTAGTCTGTACTTCAAAGAAGTAGATACCAAACAGGAGAGGTCCCAGGACTGAACCCTGTGGTACTCCACTTGTTGCTTGTTTGAGGTCAGATTTGGAGTCTGCAACTTTTACAACATGGGTTCTGTCAGGGAGCCAGTTGGCAACTCATCTTGTGACATAAGGATTTATACCTAGTTTAGTGAGTTTAGCTATAATTCAAGAATTGAGGATGGTGTCGAAAGCCTTGGCGAGGTCAAGATAGGCTCTGTGAACCACCTTACCTTCATCTACAGCTTTGGTGACTGCCTCAAAGAAGTCGATCAGGTTCAGGAGGCATGATCTGCCTTTCACAAACCCAAACTGGGTGGAATCCAGAGTTTGGAGTTTGGAGGTTACCAATTTCTTTGTTTATGAGTTCCCTGATGATACGTTCCATGGCCTTGCAGACCAGGCATGTCAGGCTAATAGGGTGATAGTTCCCAGGGTCAGTGGTGGCTTCCCCTTTGTGGAGTGGGATAACTGTTGCTGTGCACCATTCAGTGGGCACAAAGCCTGGTGCGAGGCTACTATTGAACATGGTACTTAAGTGGGGAGCCAGTTCATTCTGAAGTTCATGTAAAACGCAGCCTGGGATGTTGTCCAGTCCCATGGATGCTGTGTTTTTGGCTTTAGAGAGTGCAGCTTTTACCTGCGTAGTTGTGATTATAGGGACTTTGCATTCTTCCTGTATAGATATGGGCCCTTTAGAGGGTGAGGGGGGGGGGTAAAGTTAGCACTGAACCTATCTGCCAGGATGTTGGCAATATCAGTTGGTTCTGTAATTTTCATGCTGTTGTGCTGCAACTCAGAGCAGATCTGGGTGTTGCCATCGAGATTCTTGCATAGCTATAAAATGTTTTGCGGTTGTCCTTAGAATTAGTGGCGATTTTGTTTTTGTAGCTAGATTTGGAGGATCTTATAAGGGATCTCAGCTTCTTACTGAGGCTGACCAGAGAGCTCCTCCACTCATGGGATTTTACTCTCTTTTGCAACAGTTTCTTCCTTCTGTTGTACAGTTTGTTTATGGCAGGGGACCACCAGATTGGCTTCCTTTTTTGGAGGATAGCATCTTGGTTCTGTTTGGGATAGCACGATCCATGCACTCGTGTAAGTGCTTATAGAGTGCATTTGTGTAGGATTCAGCAGTTCTAACTGTATTGTCCATCTGCATGGGTGTCATTAAGTTCACCACTTCTGTCTTAAGACGCATGAAGTATCCCTATATAGCAGCAAGATATACATTATTGTGGCTGTTTTTTTCATAATTTCTGGTTATCATGCCTTACAGATGGAAACCAGAAGTGGATATCAGTTTAGAGTAGCAATCTTTCAATGAAAGGAAAAGACATTTCAGGGAATTACAACAAACATATCACTACTGCAAAATAGTGAGGCTGGAGACAGTATACTGTGTCTGAAGGCTACAATCTATCAAATAGTACTGTGATCAGTTTTCTTCAACTTTTTTTACAGCCTACCATTTATTTATTTATTTATTTATTGCATATTATTTTATTATTCATTTATTGCATAACTTAAATATAAATAAAATGAAACAGTACTGTAATCAGTTTTGTTCACAGCCTAACATCAAAGGGGAACAGAAAAGGTGATAATCTTTTTAGGAGGTAAGGAGGCAGGTTTTGTTTGTGAAACTCAAGACGTTATAGTGATATGGAAAGCCCAAAGGCAATGCATGTATCTATAAACAAAAAGTTGAATTTCATCAGTTTTGCCACTATTCCTTCCATATTCATCACAATAACACAGCAAAAATGCAAAAAAAAAAAAAAAAAGTGTCTAGTTTGTTTTAGATGTCAGTATGTTTATGTAAGCAAATTGTAACTACCTGATTTACATAAAGCAGCCATTGATGTGGAAAGTTTGGGGAGAGAGAAGAGTATGTGTGTTCAAGAAAAACAAGTTGAGATAAACTACTTTGATGATTGTTTCATTCACTTCCCTTATCATCAAAAATCCAAGGTTAATACCAAAGATTAATTTTTGGGGGATACAGGTGGACAGGCATACTGTAAATGAAAGCACAGAGTTATTACATGATTATTGTACAAAAAAAATAATACTATGTGGTGGGTCTCAGCTTTTGTGGGTGACAGACTGTAAAAGAACAATGGTGCCATCATATTTATATAATGATTTTAGATTCAAAGGTGGTATACTCTATCAGAAGGTGAATATTTCACTGGACAGTATGTGGCAACTTTGTACCAAGGTGTATTATTGAATCTTTTACTGTAAAGTGGCATAAGAAGTTGGCATACTACCACAGTTATATATTGATGACTTAGCTAGCATAGCTCTCAACTGTCTACCTTCAAAATGTGGAACATTGCTTTTCACAGTTTGGAACAAATGGGTAAAATGTGGAATATCACCTCTCAAAATGTAGAATAAATGGGTAAAATATGGAATACTACCTCTTTTAATGTAGGAAAAAATGGGTAAAGTGTGGAACACTACCTCTCATAACGTAGAACAAATGGGTAAAATGTGGCACACTTACTAACATCAGACTAACAGCTTTGATTACTTCATATGAGGTATGCTAGCCAGCATTTTAGAGACTTTTGATTTCACAGTTGGGCACTGTATCTAGTTTCAGTCTAGGGGCAATATGATGATGGCTTGTAAGACAGGATAGAACTAATTTAAAAAAAAGTATATATGTATATATATATATATATATATATATATATATATATACCATAAGTCCTTATTAGAATGAAAATAAAAATATATATATTTTATCCAAGACATTTCTTTTATTGTACAATGTGTGAAAAATACTTTATGTGTACTTTCAAAGGTAGTCTGTGCCATGTAAATCAGGATGCAGATACAATTAAGTCCTTGAGGAGTGAGAATAATTCTTAAGAGTTTTTCATACCCAAGCATCTTATTAGAATTCTCCCCCAATTTATTGTGAACTGCCTTCAAAGACCTGACAATATGCCCTCTGAAATCCAGAATTTCAGAGGGCATTTTTTGTTACAATCTGGAGTTATACGAGATTTCTACATGCAGACTATTGGATTACTGACCAAAAAGCCAGGGAGAACTAATGTCCAGAATGTATGTGCAGTAAGTTCTTATTATACCAAAATTATAAATCATACATATTTCACTACAACATATTTTTCTTATAAAATATAATAACTTCAGTGCTATGTTTTCATTCAGATAATATGGCTGACTCAAATTCATCTTTAATTTAAAGCAGTGGAGAGATTTTGGCATTTGAAGTTAGGATTGCATTCAGGCCTGGAAAGCCTTTTGCAGATTAACAGGATACAGCTTTTAGAAAGCAATCAATTGAAAACAAATGCATAGCTTTTCTGAGCATCTTTCAGTTCTATTCAGAGTAAAATTAAACCTGTGAATAATATAATTTAAAGTTAATGTAATTTCAAACCTAAAAGGGTATGCATTTTTTCATATAAAAGCAATGCTTTTAGTCTTTGTTTATTTTGAGACATAGAGATGGTAGCATTCTGCATTTAGTATCCTGCAGCATTTGAGGAGTCTGCATGGAAACACTGATGTAGATCCTCATGTTGGAAGCTAATAGACTGTTAGTGCCCAAGACATTGAGGATGGTAATGCTTATGGCATTCAGATGGAAAACAAGGGAACAGGAATGGCTAACTGCTGAGGTGTCCCTGCAGTAGGTACTAATGCACACTGTGTTCCATGAGGATGAGATTGTCAGAATGGATACAGTCAGAAGACATGGTGGCAACTATGTCCAGAACTGACAGTGATGCAGTCCCCTTAACAGTTTGTGCCACCCACATAAGCCTGACTTGAAGCCATTCCTTGATACATTGAGATTATTGCACAGCCACAGCCAATGTGACATGTAGTAGGCCAATGGTGATAACTCTCCAGAGTCTTCATAGCTGCATAAATGAATGAATGCTTTTTGGGCTACCAGTGCCTTGTCAGGCATGTTGGATCCATGTTCTTACATACTATGTCACTTGTGCTGCGTGTCATGTTGCAGTTCCTGCAGAGTGTGTGTGTTCTCATGCAGGACACACAACATGCTCACCCATTTCCATTATGGTGTGTGTACTGGCTATCTTTGCCTGGGTCACTGACCTGCATGTTTGCTGATTAATGTCTAGTATGTCACTAGGTCTAAGAAGCACCTGGAGTCAAGTTAGGATGGCCATTAACATAACTTTCCTCTATGATGTGTGTGCATACCCCAGAGGCAGTGGGGCTGATGACTGTCATCTTTGATGGTAACACCTGTGCAGCTTGGCTAGGGTTCCCAATGATAAGATGCTCAGTGCAAAAGGCAGGTGATGTAGTAGTTTTGGTTTGCTCCTCCACCATTACCTCCTTTCTTGGGAATGTATTTGTCCTCCAGCATTAGTATTGTTTACAGTGCCACTGTGTCATCTGATGCAGCCATTAGCTTGATGCCATCATTGTCCACAATGGGTGACAAGTCGATCTCAAGCATGTGCTGACCTATTGTGATTGACCTTCTACCATCAGAACCTATGAAGTCATAAAGATAACATACCTTATAGCAGTGTTGGAACATATGTCTAACTTTCCCAGAACCCAAGGTAAACACACACACTGGTACAGGACATTTATGTAGATAGCATATGGTCACAATACATTTCTTGTGGTGCAGGTAATCACAACTGCAGCACCAAAGTACATGGAGAACATATGTGCATAGGTTGTCTGCTGAATATCCCTTCTCAGATGCATGGTCACTGTTCAACATGAAGTGTAAATGCTTGTACTAACCTTCTGTATTCCTGTACAGACACTTGTCAGTCATCACTTTCCTTGTTTCCACATCAAAACCTTTGCTAGGTTTGAAGGTTTGCTGCCTCACCCTGGACAAGGTTACCAGGAAGTTTTCCATCACTGTGAGTGCCTTCTATGTTGGTCATCCATCATTGTGGTGAATCTGTCCCTGACAATGCCTTGTGCCTTGGTCTTGGCATCTGGTATCGTATTGCTTCCACAGTGACACCTATATTTCTGTTCTGTTTTGGGTGATCTCAACACTGATGTCCTGCACCACTCCATCCCATAACTGGAGCCTAAGCAGTTTTTCCTCTTTAAAAGCATGCCATGTCTGCAGTAACACATCAGTCTCCTAATTGGTTAACTTTTTCAGCCATTACTGCTGTTTTATGCCCATGCCAAAAAAAATGAACATCTGTGGGTTGCACTTGTCAGTCAGTGTGTGTGTGTGTGTGTGTGTGTGTGTGTGTGTGTGTGTGTGTGTGTATATGTGTGTGTGTGTGTGCGTGTGCGTGCGTGTGCGTGTGTGTGTGTGTGTGTGTGTGTGTGTGTGTGTGTGTGTGTGTGTGTGTGTACATATATATATATATATATATATATATATATATATATATATATATATACATATACATATACACAAGCGTCCTTCACTGACCAATGTGTTTCAGCAATGCCCCTCTCCTTCCACTTCTGTAGATAAATACTCATCTGCTATTCTGCTTTGACTATTCTCATCCCAACACATTTTGACAGTAGTAATGGGAATGTCTGTCATGTCAAAGTACTAAGCTGACAACCAACAGTGTTGTGTTTATCGTGTGCCTCTCACATCCCTCTGTGCACATGCCCACACCTTGATTGATATAGTTGAGTCACTGTCTCCCTCACAGCATGTCTTGCAGTCTGTATGAATAGTTCATAATGCCATCCCCTCCCCCTGGAAAAATACTCTTGTTATCTCTTTATTTATTTTTTTCTCTTTCATCATGCTCCCTTAAATTGGATCATAAACTGTCATGCCTCCTGCTATGCTTTCTGACATAGTGAGTCACCCCTAGTTGTACAGTAACCTTTTATGCCTTTGTGTCATGTTTTCTGTTATGGTATGCCTCCATCCTGACAGTAAGCTGTCATGCTCTGTACTGTGTTACCTCATCTAAGTCTATTATTTCCAAGCTGTTCCTGTTGCTCTTTTGCACAACTGGTGCTCAGTGCAGTACAGAGGTACATTATCAGTTGTCTTATCTTCAGTCACTATGCCTGTATCATAGTACAAAATCTTCTTCAGTGAATGCCAATTTCTGAATCGGTTGTCTTAATGTTCTTCCCACAATATGGTGCCCCTGCTTTTTTATCAAGCTGCAACAGGTCTTATAGCGTGGGGATTGTGCTAATGAGATAAATGTGTGAGAATGTTGCCTGGAGCATGGCTGTGGCTGCCAAAATTTATTACACAGCCTTTTTTCCAAAATACTGGTGCTATGTCTGACTATATAGTTAATGAACATTGGGCCACATCATTCTACATCATCTTTGTTATTTAGTTCTCCACCACAGCATTGTGAACATTTCTGAATACTCATTTTTGTTTTTATAAGAACAACTCAAAGCAATTTGATCTAATGGTTTCAGCTTATGTCCTGCCTAAAACAAAAGTACATCAACAGACTCATGTACCATACACGTCAATACCAATCGTTTGAATGCAATATGAGGCATTACATTGCACTCTCTTCTTCTGGAGGACAGTTCATCTCATTGCACTCTGCTCTAGTGTTAAGCTTAAATTTAACTAATTACCATGTATGTCCAATTTCTGTGACCAGATTTCTTTGAAATACTAAGTCTCTGACTATTGCTTTTCATTCCCTGTCACTAATTTTATGCTACAATGTATTCACATGAGTATTTTATAAGGCACAGATATATATTTCAGTTTTGCCATTATTGCCAGTCCTCAATATATTTTCTGCTTTTTCTGATTTTTTTCTGCTAAAGCATAGTCTAGTAAAATGGCATAATTCTCAACACAATATACAGATTTGATCGTTTACTTTTCCCCCTTTCATGTTAATGTTGGTTGCATTTCCTTTCTACTAAATTTTTACTTGTCGACATCTAGGACAATGCTTTTTGCTGTCAAGTATAGTCCCATTGATTTACATCTGTATTATTTCACAGGTTTTTCCTAATTTTTCAGATAATTCTCAATTTGTATATAAATTTTACATATTTTGATGTAATCAGTCAATGATTTTTACTACGCATTCTAGAGGTCAGAGTACTCATCAATGCTGTTTTAGTCTTTTGATTTAAATCTCTCAGTAGAATATCTCTTATAGTTTCATTATTTTAGCCACAAACTATTTTGTCTCACTCTTTCTCTGTCATTGGTAAAATCTACATCTCTCCATATTTACAGTAATATGCCCTGTGATTTAGATCAGACACATATCATTAATAGTTTCCTATGCTCCCTGGTTTGGTAGTAGAATAATGTTTTCCTTAAATTTTACTTTCAGTACTCCAATCAGATTTTATACCTTGATTGGTTCCATAATTATGATGTGTTTTCTTGGATTCACTTTAGAAGCTCGAAATACTGAAATATCGAAATTCAGTATTTCAAGCCCATAAAGTGGAATCCTGAAAACAAAGAAACCTCAGAAGCACAAAATTCAAAACCACACACACTGGAGATTTTGAATTAGCACTTCTGGTGTTTCACTGTGGTTGTGGATTCAGGTAAGTGTTTATTTGTTAAGGGTTTTGGGTAGGGGCTGTGGTCTGTGTTAGTGTGTTTTATTGCTATGATGTGTGTGTGTGAGGAGAATGTAGCTTGCGTGGTGGTGTTTTTTGTGTGTTTGTATGTAGTACGACCTCAGAGTTAGAATATTTAAGTAGGGGGGCTTGCCCCCCTGCTTTTATGAAGTAGAGAGGTTGTGTTTGTGTGTGGGAGGAAGGTGTGTGTGTGTGTGTGTGTGTGTGTGTGTGTGCGTGTGTGTGTGTGTGTGTGTGTGTGTGTGTGTGTGTGTGTGTGTGTGTGTGTGTGTGTCTGTGTGTGTCTGTGTGTGTGTGGAAATCTCTGGTGTGCGAGATTTTGAATTTCATGCTTCTGAGTTTTCGCTGTTTTCAGGTTTCGACTTTGTAGCTTAGAAATACTAAATTTTGATATTTCAGTATTTCGAGGATATAAAGTGAATCCATTTTTCTCATATTAATCACTGAGACCACTTGCAGTGAGATGTAACTCATATATTTGAATCCATAAATTCCAAATTTCTGGCAGGTTTCCTTGCAGTTTCAAAGTGGTTGGAAGCTGAATAATTAACATTCTGAGAAAAATTGATGAAAATCTTCCAGTAAATAAAGAGATTGCTCTATACGCATAACCTCAATGAAAATCCATAGGTTGTATTTTGCACTTGAGAGTGTATTTGAGCCTAAGCAAATAAAAACTCTGAAGTCATTCATTACTTTTGCACCATGTCTGTCAGCATGGTGGGTTTTCTAAACTCAGCTTATGATAAAAATGTAACTATGGAATATTCATCAGTAAATGGTGGTCTAGTAAAAGAAAAAAAAGATGCGAGAAAAGTATTCTCCTAGCTTATTTGATTACTCATAAGTGTCTAAACCCTTCAGGTAACATGACTCAAAGTCCTCATGAAGCAATCGTCTTAAAGACATACCCCTTTTGAATCTACGAGCAGCTTAAAAATACAAGAAAAGAGGCACTTCCAATTGGACAGGAAAGAAGGGGGACTTTCAAATGAAAAAAATGATTTCATAAAGATTTGATGAAACTGAGTGAAATGCCCTATATACAGAAAAAAACAACGGTGCAGAACTTTTTACTTTAAAAAAAACAGACTACAGAACAAATGAACAATGGTACACCACACAGTAAGTGGATCAGCTTTACCTACTTAATTAAATAATATTTCAATCATCTCTTTTATGTCACCAACTAAAAGTAGCAGCTCTTATTTATTCCTGGCTCATCAAAGAACTATAAAACATGTCTGCCATCTATAACCAGGCAGTCCTACTTCATTATTATCTTTGTTATTGCTAAATATGAATGCAACATCCAAAGTAAACACATTTGGAATTACCTTATAACATTATGCCATGCTTAAACAATAGCACTTGGTAACTACAGAACAAACAAGAAAAAACACATTTCCAGTGTTTAATGTCAGTAGGTCAACAAGTATCACACTTGCATTTGTTGTAGAAAGCTGAGGTTTCTATTCTCACACCAGATAGCTGGGTTAGTTTCCCAACCCTGACAGTGCACTGCAGCATTGAGAGGTGATGTGGAGTGGTGGAGGTTCTGTATTCCCAAGTGTGCATCCTTCGGAAAAGATGTAAATGAGGCCTCATCTGCCTGAGTTGGTGGTAGCTGAGGTGGATGTAAAAGATCCCATGGTACATATGATAAAGAGTAGAGGATATTCTGGCCATATTTCCCCTAATCAATATGAATACCACCTCAGGTACTGGCCTAGTGGGGCTAACCCAGTGAACAAAGTATAAATAAATAGAACATTAAGTAAATTTATTCTTAAAATAAACACTGACAACAGAAGTATTCTTAATTATAATAAGGTCAAGCTTAGTACATGAATACCAACTTTGGGCTGCAGTACACAGTATACTTTGGAATACAAACAGTGCATAGATAAGGTACAGAAATACTCTGACAGGTACCATTAGACAAAAATAAACAAGTAAACAAGTACTCCTCATACAATTCTGTGATGGGGATGCAGATTAATGATATAGTTTATATAACATTTGTCACGAACATAAAGATTAAATATATTAGGGAAACTTTACCTGCTAAAATGATAATACATCCATGTCTATTAATGTTGACATCTACATGTCTTTTATGAGAGACTTACAGCAGCTTTCCACAAATACTTCCGATTAACCTTATAATCACTGTCTGGAATTAAGCTAGCTTCCCTGTTTGGAGCTTCTAGTCATCTTCTTTCCCAAAAGATCTTGAATTTTTCTGAGAAGGATAGGTTTAAAACAGTGTGCTATCCACAATCTATCACAGCACAACATAAATAAAAAAAAAATGCTTGAGGAATATCTAGAAAGCCTGATTTCTTAAAATCAAATGTCAACACGGTTTATGTCACATGAGAAAGTTCATTCTATAGGACACATTCAGGTAGATATTCTTAAACATTCTGAACTATACCAGCATCTAAAATAAAAATCATGCAATGTGGTGCATGGTAGCAGCTAAAATTATGACTGTTTAATTAATCTTCCAAGTTAAAATACCTTATCATATGATAAATGTATTTTAACTTGGAATATTAATTAAACAGTCTTGTTTTTAAATGCTACCATGCTCCACATTGCATGATTTTTATTTTGGTTTATAGTTTACTGTTTTGGTGTTTGCGTTTAATTAAATTGGCATCTATTTGGTCACAAGCTTTAAAAAGGCTGAAAGCTATCAGAAGGAGATGAGAAACCATCACAAAGAAACAACAGCTATTTCTCAGTATAATTAGGTTAAAGGTTTACATCTCTGAGGGTTAAGAATTATATCATAGTGTCTTCATTCTTATAGACATGGCTGAACATGGACCAGTAGGCTTTCAGCATTTGATCATTGGCCAGGATTCAAGGGCATGAAATGACTCTATACCACATAGAGGCCTTTGCTGATAGAAATGGCAGTTGCTCTGGAAAGGAGTCATATAGGTAGTTCTTTACTTGAGGGCATAAAGTAGAGGAAGCCATTTAAAAGCAAATATGCATTATATATGACTCATCAAGAAATACATGCAAAAATCAGACTTTTGCAAGCTGAATGTAAACCATACAAGAGAGAAGAAGAAAAAAAACACACCAGCCAGAAAGATAGATACGCCTATAAGATGCAATAAATGTGTAACTCTTTTAGAAGTATATAGTCTTCCTGCAGTATGGATTTATAGTCAGTCATTAATACTTGGCACTCCCAAAGAGAAAATTAAATACCAGTTATACTAATGATAGCTGTGTACTTTAGCATAACCTTGAAAATAAAATATATGTGACTCAAAGTGTGTATCATACTTTAATGAAATTTTACAAAATTTGATAGTACTTGATTCTAAGGAAGACCACACTGACAGGGTTATAAACACAGAGAAAAAAAACACTTAATCATGCACACTGACCTGCAGAGAACAAAATCCAAGAAACCCAAGCTACCGTCTTCAGTTGCAGCTGCAAGTTTAAGTCCAGCTTTGTTAGAGTGCTTATTTCCTAAGCACTTGTACAAACAATGGGCATATTCAAAAAAATAATCAAATTAATAAATGCAACATTAATTATTATTTTGCAATCTATCTGCACTTAATACCTCATATTTAAAATATTTAACTGCATAAATAAGCATTCAGCAAACTAAAGTCCAGGTTCAGGGCTGCAGCACAATACTTATGCTCATAGATGCTCTTTTCCTTCATCATTACCAGATAAATTGCAACCTCAGCTTTTGCAACTTCCTTGCCAAGCAGGAATTATACGTCTTGCTAAGTTCCAATATGATTGGAGTAGGATTACTGTATATTCAGAGCTCAAACTTGTCTAAATAAATTCTGACTTCCGACACAAGTGTACCTGGACAAAGATTCAAACAGAATTTTCTTGCTAATCTCTAACATCAAGGAAAAGTCAGAATCATGCCTCTCAATTTTCAGACATTGAAAATACATAAAAAGGCTTTTGAAAATAGGTACATCCTGACAAAAATCTGGATACTTACTTAATATAAAAATATTAATATCACACACAACACAGTTCTGCCCACTTCCAGTAGATCTGTGGGATACTACTCGGAAATTCACGTTTAAAAAGTGAAAATGACAAAAAAAAAATACAATGGTATTGTCGAAGGCACAATGGAAAATCTGTTGACTTCAATGAATGATATTGTCAAAATCATCTTCACAAAGTCATTTATTTTTGCTTCTGAGGTTGCAAGTTACTCAGAGATGTTTACCTCACAAGCAGAGTGTACAGGGTTTGATTCGTACCTTTAAAGGGAAAATGGCTTAGCTTGTCTTAAAATGGCCCACAAGGGCAGCTAGCTTAGTATTTACATATGAACCTATAAAATATGGAAATTTACAAATGAAACATCTGACACTGTGACCCACCTCAAAAAAATACTCAGGAATCTTTAACAGCCACTGAAACATGGCTTTGTAATTTACAACTCATGCCCAACCCTTAAAAAAAAAAAAAAAAAAAAAAAAAATATTGCTTTTTCCCCAAGTTCCTCTCCTATGAAAAAACAAAAGTCTCTTGATAATATAATCACTGAAGTCACGTCTCAAATTTGACCTGCATATACCAAATCATAGAAAAAAACTCATTGAAAATCAGGGAAGCTTTATAGGTCCAAAAACTTTCTTGCTGATGCAACTAAAGCTACACTTGCCACTATATATCTCCTCCCCACACTTCTTTATGGTGCTACAATCCTTACTAACCTTCGGGCATCATAAAATCAAAACTTGAACAATGTTGCAACAAAGTTGCTGAATTTCCAGCAAACACCCATTTCAGAACCCAGTACTGTGTAACTCTTAAAAGTCTAAATTGGTTAAAACTACCCAATCAACCAACATATACACAGCTTCTCACCAACTATACAATTATCCAGAATCCATCTGCTTATCCAGCTCTAAATAACATTCTTTACAACCACATTCCTAATCAGTTGTTATGATTTAATGGCCAAAAACTCCTGTCTCTCCACAAACCTACCAGATCTGCAGGGCATTGTCTGTACTTCTACAACATTTCTAACACCTGGAATTCCTTATCTTTATCTATCAGGTCAATCCCCTCCTTCCAATCCTTCAAAACCATTCTGGGAGACTTCTTAGCCAAACTCTGGGTTTGTTTTTGCTCAACACCAGGATAAACTAAATCCCCTAAATATGAACAATTACCTGTTCATACCTTGCATCTCCTTACTCTCACTTCTTTATTCACTTCCTTACTTCTATAAATTTCTCTACCATGGCTTTCTCTCTAAATATACAGTAAGCCTGCTTTTCTCTCACTTTGTATTGCAGTTCCTCTTTGCATTATACTAGCTTGCCCCTAATTTCTCTATAAACTAGCTAAAATTTCTCAAACTACTAAATGTTTGTCATAAAACTTGCATTTATTCTTAACCAGTTTTTTTCATATTATGACTAATTTGGCATAATTATTTAAACATCATTTGTATTTTGCATTATTTTTAAAACTGTAAAATTATTGTTCTTAAAATGCTTTGTAATTCTTTGGAGCTTCTCCCCCAGCCTCCACTGAAAATGGGCTTCTACCCAGTTGGACTTTCTCAGTAATCAAATGCCAGTATTTAAATAAATACACAAAATATATACCTTCCTTCTTTAAATTAGTAGTTTCTACAGTATAACAGACATTTAACCTGTACTACTGCATACTAAATAGTTTCAATATGTGTGACAGACAGGAGAAATTCAGAAAATCATGCTTAAGGTAAAGCAAGCCTCAAAACAGGTCAAAGTTTGAAGTGGAAAATCAAGTGTAAACTTAGGTACGTACCTCCAAAATACATATAGTTGAGACATCTGGTCAGAATGAAGTTTTCCACACATGCATTTAAGCTTACCATGTGATCTTGAAAATGCTATGAGATGCATGAGATGTTTTGAAATCTAAAGTTCTTAGGCACTTTGTTAACAGGATGAATGTCCATCTTCATATTAATAAATTTGATAGCAGACAGCAAAGCAAACTGAGAAAGGATCTAAACCATTCCAGGGATTAGGGGTTTGAGGTAAATAGCATACAGTCATCTACAAATGTCCTGTTCTTAATCTGTGACTTGTTGCAGGTCTAGCCAGTAAGGTTATTTAACACATAAAATACAACATGCAAGGGTTCAGCAACAATAAAAAAAAAAAAAAAAAAAAAAAAAAAAAACAGAAAACTTAAAGTAATTGAAATGAGGTGTCATTGTTAAGTTCCAAAAAAGGGTAAAAGGTGATTTTTTTTAATTATATTTATTTGTTAACCATGTAAGCCTGCTGGGCACTATAGTTTCTTTTAAGGGGTAACATGCTGTCTAGTTATGTGACTTGCTCATGGTCACACAGTGAATAAATTGAGGCTGTGGGAATCAAACCCTTTAGTCTGGACTATGGTATGCACAGTGTTAAGGGTTCAAAGCATTACATGTTCTGTGCTAACTTGCAGGTAAAATTACGGAAATGTAAAAAGCTGTCATTGGCTGAGATGTAAAAAGGTCAAAATTTGAAACACAGTAATCCATGATAGGCCTACCATCCAATTATCTAGGTTTGTCTTGAAAGTGGCAATGGTGCTACTCTGCTTGACATGTAGGGAAAGTTTGTCCCAGAGATGTTGGATACAGTGGGATATGAATGTATCATGTCAATGTCTTATTTATTCCTCATTAAAAATGTAGTTCTTTAACCTGGCATTTGAGGAACTATTTGCTCAGCGAAAGAAAACATGATCAAACATGGTTTGGTCTTTTATTGCATGAAAGGTTGGATATAAAGCCCCATGGAGGAGTCTGTCAGGCAATAAGGATAAAGAAAGAGGGGGATGTCAGTCTGTCATGAAAATGAAAATTTTTGACAGCACTGATATTTTTAGTTAGGAACCTCTGAGATCTCTCAAGCTGAGTTACATGATTAAATAAATGCATGCCAAAATGGCATTGTATTCAATAATGAGTTTGATGAGAAATGAGTAAAAAAAGAATTACAAATTCTGTGTTTCTTCAGGAGATGACTTTAGATGTTAAATTATATAGATAGAAGGCTTTCCTGATCAATGTAGTAATCTGATGGTGAAAATATAAGGGGCTATCAATAAGACTGCCTAGATCTCTTATCTGAGTGGAAGGAATAAAGGCACCTTGTGACATTTCCAGTAGTTTATTCAGTTAAGTAGGTAGATAGATGAGGGTTCTTGTACTTATCCTTCCACAAGGAGGGTATAAGAGCGAGAGTCTCTTAGATCTGCGAGCTAAAGGGATTGATTTGGACTAATACTTTGTACTCTGTTTCTTGTTTCATAATTTGTTAATATGGGTATTCCACCACAGAGGTTTATTTTTATACAAAATGTCTTTTATTATATTTGTTGTGGACAGGAAGTGCCTTATTAATACAACTATTTAAGTGGGAGTAGAAGTCAGAGGCATAGGCAGTAGCTTTAGCAAAACAATCCTCTGGAAGAAGATTATTGCAGAGTTTAGCTCATCGAGTAACTGAAGAATGTTTGCTTTTCAGAAGTTGCAGAAGCATTTGGAGGGAAAGTACCACCAGTTTTAAAGAAAGGATAACAAATTTTTGCCTGATTTAACAAGGGAAGATTATGCATATAATGGTTTGGAAGAAGTGGCTTATATGGGATATCATGCAAAGAAGGGCACATCAAGGGTGTTTTATAACTAATGGTGAAGTGATAAATAATCTTGTTTAGGGTGATGTGGACATCCTAAATTTGATGTCCTATGGAATCTGCCATGAGGTGATGATATTCTTGACAAATTCTGATACTCCTCCAGATCTACCAGTGGGTTTAAAGGGCTTACCTACGAGTGATGAAGCCTGCTCACATGACTCAGCAGTTTTGGAAAAATAAATTTAAAAATCAATGTAACAAAAACTGTCTTTTGAAGGGGGCAAGTCACTCACCCCCTAAATGATATATACCATTTTTATGGTCATATCACAGTGGAATAAAGGGGGAAGATCCAGAAAAATGACCCCACTGACTTACACAGTACAACAAAATGTGGTGAAACTCACAGTAATATTAAATTTTCACACTAAATCTGTTTGTCCACCATTGTGCAAGCTCCCTGCAATTATTCTGGTCTAAAGACACAGTAGGCACTGAACCCAGGAACAGCAGGAGTGCTTTCATTATTTTGTAATAATGTCTCTATCATTACACATATATGAATGTGTTCATTTTGCAGAGGACCCTCAAGTTTGGGTATTTATTTGCTTAGACTCCTGGAGTTGAATAGTGTCAATTTAATGGGTTCCAAATTAGAATGTACTAGTTTGGAATGTCCTGCAGATGGGCACTGCCTAAGAAAGGCACTATGAGAGCAGCAATGTACCTTAGGAGCTGTAAAATCTTTAGCCAGAATGTGAAAGCCTAGTTAGGATGGGCGCAGACCATCCCTAGCAAATTAGGAAGGCTTATCAGATATATTTTCATATGCTGACACATACCAGTTCTCCCAGGAATGACATAAGCTAAATAAACAAACATTAAAGCCAATCATTTTGTCTCATTTGTAAGACTATAGAAAGGATCATTAAAGAAATAATAAATAGGGATATAGGCAACCAACAAACTCTTGACCCATCCCAATTTGGATTCAGATAGGGCACCTTCTGCCTATTTAACCTAGTTGACATCTTTGAAAAAAGATGCTAAAGCAATGGATGATGGTAATACAGCACGCACCACATAGCTAGACCTCACAGAGGCATTTGACACCAAACCCACACTCAGATATCATAAAAAATGCTGCCTGCTAAATGTCAATCCTTGCATAATACATTGGATAGTAAATTGGTTTACAAATAGATCACAGGAAGTTAGGGTGGGTGAAGCTTACTCCTTGAAAAACCCTGTCACTAGGGGTGTACCCCAGGGATCAGTCCTTGGGCCACTCATCTCTGGCATTCACTTCTCAGACATCAAAACATATGTTAAGGGTTTGTTGCTAACCAGGTTTGCAGATCACTACAAACTTGGTGCTATCATAAACTCCCCAGAAGATGCCATGATCTTCCAAGAGGCCTATCTGCAACAAATAGCTGTTGTCAAAACCATGGACTAAAACTAAATGGTAAAAATTGTATAATCATATAATTTGGTAAGCATGACTTCCCTTGAATCTATGATATTGGCAGCACATCCCTAAAAATGAATCACATATTTAGGCATGTGAGAACCTATGTCAACAATAAACTCTCCTTTGATCGTCATGCATCCCCTGTTGTAAGGAAGATTTTTTCATTGTACATTTTCTGTCTAAAGGTATTGCTCACAGATCTAGGAATGCAATCATTCCAGTGTACTTGGATGATCATTGAGAATAATACTACTTTTGCTATATAACTTTCCACATAAATGGAATTTCCACAACACTTTCTCACTAAAATAATCAGGGGGTAAATCATAAAAGCCTTGCCCCTCTTTTCGGTATAATACAGACTACTGAAAGGTGATGCCTGCTTTGTATATAAAGCTTCATCACACCCTCTTCTGTCAGACCTATTGCACATTTGGTATCATAAATATACACTCAAGAGATCTTAATCGCATTTGCAAAATAAATGATATATAATGGGGAGATATGTATGCACTACAGAGAATACCACTTCTATGGAATCCTTTTCCACCCTACAGAAAGCAAGTACTTCTCTTACTCTATTCAAACATAATTTGAATGAATGAATGTGCATCTGCAAATTCACCCCTGGTTTAACACCATTATCCATCATAAATATGGGAACATGTAAACGTCCCATCATATCCTCATTTGCCCTAGCTCTAGGTTATTTGCATGCAAAATAAAAAGGCAAAAAAAACTATCATGGGAATGTAAGACGAGGCTGCTTAAGGTCCTCACAGATCAATAGCCTAGTAGCTACCTATGACCCTATTGGTGAAGGCAAAATGCCACTTAGGGCCAGTGTCTTTCTTATCTTAGGCACATACATTGCAAGCTTAGTCATATCCTTATGCATGCCATCCTAGTATAGCACATGAGGTTATTCACTCCCACAGAGACTATTATCAGGCATAATCAAATTGTCACAATGGAGGGTTCTAAGAGTCCTTGTTATGTTCTAGATTCTGGATCTTAAAATAAAGCTGTCACTCTGGTAAGGGCAAAGGTGGATCAAGGTGAAATGAGGCCCTAGGCAGGGTAATGGATAAGGGATCCCCCCATATACAGCTTCCCCTGCAGGAATTTTAGTGTCCCATTACTTGGCTCTTTCTCCCCAGTTACCATAAACGTTGTTCAAAACTCTCAGTGTGCATACTGTATTCTGTTGTACTTCTACTACAATGATTACTGATATTTGGATTTAATTTAATTTAAAACTTTTATTTCAAATTTTAAAGCACAAACACTGATAGACATTTGTTAAACAAAGCAATACAGTCTCACAATGAAAACAGACTTAGCATTAATGCTTCTCTGCCCTTGAAATTCACATTGACTGAAAATCTGTTGAAACCCACATTCAAAGAAAGCGCATCTGGCCAGTGGCTGATTAAGTTTACCTTTGGGCTGTTTTCAAATCATAGGCTCCTTGCACACATTTTATGGCCATGCAAACATGCATGAGTTCTTTGATTCACCTTCCTGATTTTATTAAATAATGTCCCTGGCAAAATACAGCACCACTTGTTAGACCATGTTTTAAATGCATAGTTTTGAACATTTTTCCAGTAAGCAATGAAACAAAACATATGAACCAATAATAACAAAACTGCCCAATTCAGAACTTGTCAACCTTAATAGGCCACTCAAACATCTGTCATTACTCTCCAATATCAGTCAATATGCACAATCTCTGCAGAAGTAAAAGTCATCTGAATAATTCCACATTTAAGAGATCTGTAACTAATGAAGAGGTTGCAGCTATCAAAAAACTTTATATTTCAGTGTTTCATCTACAAATGCATTGCCTGCTGCCCTTGAACAATAAATTGCCTATGTTACCTTAAAAAATGGTAAGCTGGTAATATTGTAATATGGAATGGATGGCAACCTGAAAACAAGTTCATAGTTACTAGGCATCTCATCTAATGGAGGGCATATTCAGGACTGCAGCACTCCACTCCTTTTAAAATACGACACAGTATCAGCAATCTATCTACATGCTGTGGGAGTAGAAGCCACAGCCTTATCATCAAAAGCAAGAATACTATCTGTTGTCCTACTACCATTGTTTTGAAATGTTAAACCATAACAATTATACCATTTACTAAACAACACAGTTGCACATTGTAAACAGAGTTATCATGAGCAGCAGTAAACTTCTCTTCCCTTAAAACACACATTTCCTTGAAAATGCACTTGAAACCCAGTTCCTTTAAAAATGCACCTGAAACTCAGTTCCATGAAAAATGCAGCTTGGTAATTAGGGTAGAGGATTCAGGCTCTTGTTTCCTGTAACTAAGAAAGCAAATTACTAACCACCTGCTATCCCTAACTAGGGCATTTCATTCTCACACACCGACACCTCAACCTCTTAGTGTAAGTTTTGACAAAGCCTAAAATAAATAGGGACAGATTATAAATATTGCTCTCATGAGCTTAGAAAATTTCTAAAATTTCTAGAATAACAGGTTTTGTGTTAGTATCATACCTCTCAACCTCTTAGCACTAAAAATCTGGACAAAACCAAAATAATAGGAGGGATAAAATCCCCCAAATAGGGACGAACTTTAAATAATGCTCTCACAATCTTAAGTGCTGTTATAAAAGGTATTGTGTTATTGTGAATTTTCTTAAGGATATGAAATCTGATTCTTAAAATGCCTGTCATTATTTAGTGCATTCAGTCCTCACTGATCTGGCATAGTAAAACCTAGAAAAACACAAATTTTATGAGGAACAGGCTAAAAATATGAGGCAAAAGTGTGGGCATTCTGCAAAAATCTGGACAGTTGTGAGACACGTCCTTCCCTTTTTTGCACACACACACACACACACACACACACACACACACACACACACACACACGTACACAGACACCTACCTACCTACTTCTTACACCACACACACACACACACACACACACACACACACACACACATGCACGCACACTCACACACATTTGCGCGTGCACACGCACACACAAACGTACACAGACACCTACCTACCTACTTCTTACAACACACACACACACACACACACACACACACACACACACACACACACACACACACACACACACACACACACACACACATGCACATGCACACCTGCCTACCTACTACTTAACAAACAAACACACACATCTACCTCTCACTTGTCTGTTCATGGTCCAAATTTCAAACATTTTCTGGAATTCAAATTCTGCATGTGCACGGAAGACAAGGACATAAACAACAGGTCTCACAGATGCAGACGAAAGACAAAGACATAAACACAGGTCTCACAGCTGCAGAAGATGAAAACAGGTCACACACACCTGTCACTTCTGTGTGACTGGATGCAAAGAACGCCCTTTAAAAAAACTTTTTTTTTTTTAAATTAAAAAATAAATCTCCCAGCCAGTGGCCCCACTCCCCACCCAGTGTGGGTCCTCTCCCAGCCAATGGGCCATAGGTGACTGTCTTGGTCTCAAAGTTCTGGATCTGGCTCTGAATAAGGGAGATATCAGTATGCCTAACAAGAGAGTCATCAGCATTAAGGACTTGGAGACTGCAAAAATATGACAGTTGGAAGTATGTGTTCTAGCTATGTATGGGCAGGGTGAAAGGTGGTGCATTCCTATGTAAAGTAATGACTGAGTTTTTTTTTTCAGATTTAAGCATGACTATAACTCCAGACTTCACAGAAGGAAACATAGTCACAAAATCTACAATGCAGTTAAAAAGGGACACAAAGGAGGGTTGTATAATAGCAGACTGCTTTAAGGTACTGTAGCCATTGGGTCATCTAGCTTAAGTACCTTGCCATACAGTAAGGAATTTATGACCTGAAACTTCCTAAAGACTGATGGGTGATAGACCCTTCAGATGTTCCTATGGAACTTGCGAGAGTTTAAGTGACCTGAGAAAGCCTAAGGTTTGTAATGAAGCCCCAGTTGTAAGAAGCAGTAAAGGAATTCATAGTATGAATGAAAAGCAGTATCATTGGTAGTTGTATCTCCAAAAACAGAGTCCTTCCCTTTCAACTTAAATATGCAGCCTTCATTTGGCTCATCCTCAGGAAGTATGCGAGTCTCTTACAATTCTTGTTTTGTCTACCTAAGTCTGTTGAGCAATCCTTTCTAGACACATATGAGTTGCAACAGAGGTCAAATCTGCTAGGGCTGTGTTTAACTTCCTATAGTGTATAATATCCTGTTTTGTGCTGGAATTAAGTCTTCTTGCATCTGAGTAAGCTTTATTAGACTTTGATTCCAAATGCTTGGTGTAATGATCTCTTATCTTTGTTTCTATGTTTTCTTTTATCTCCTGATAACCCAGTGCTCTCTTCCTTGGCTACACTACTTACCCATTTGTACATCTGATGAGAGTTCTCTGCCATTTCAGGCTAGAGTGATGATCTGGTGGACCAGGAATGTGACTATTATACATATATATATATATATATATATATATATATATATATATATATATATATATGTATATATGTGTGTGTGTGTGTGTGTGTGTGTGTGTATGTGTATATAGAAATTTATATATATATATATATATATATATATATATATATATATGGGTCTACCTGATAACACTGACATGGCAAAACACCGACACTGAAATAACCGACATGAAAAAAACGACAAAATAAGAAAGTTCAAAAACATGAAACTTCACATGACCGACAAAACCAAAATCCCAACAATCAACAAAACAAATACCTTTCCTGAAAAACACACACACAACACAAGCACACCAAAAACCTTACAAACCTACACTAAACCTTACATACGCAACTATCTATGCAGTAACCTTAACCCAGACCCTAACCCTAAGGTCCATCACTATCGCACACTTACCTTACCCACACCCTAACCCTAACTCACTTCATCCGCCCCTAACCCTTAAGTATGTCACTATCGCACACTTACCTTACCCGCACCCTAACCCTAACTCACTTAATCCACCCCTAACCCTCAAGTCCGTCACTATCGCACATTTACCTTACCCGCACCCTAACTCTAACTCACTTAACCTGCCCCTAAACCTAAAGTCCATCACTATCACGCACTTCAACTCAGGAAACAAAGGAAGGCTCAAGGACACAAAGTCTCCAAAGTGAAAAAAAAGTAAAAACAAACAGATTTATTACTTTGCAACTAAACAGTATGATACAAAAATAAATGGTTAATCGCTTTTCATCTTAATTTAGAAGACTTCTTCAGAACTATTTTATTTTTGTATCATACTGTTTAGTTGCAAAGTAAAAAATCTGTTTTTACTTTTTTTAGCTTTGGAGACTTTGTGTCCTTGAGCCTTCGTTTGTTTCCTGAGTTGCAGTTTGGATTTATTTGTTTGGACTATTACACACTTATCTGACCCGCACCCTACCCTAACGTCCGTCACTATCATACACTTACCTTACCCACACCCTGACCCTAACGTCCATCCCTATTGCACACTTACCTTAACATGTCGGTGTTCTCAACATCGGGATTCTCAACTGTCGGTCTTCTCCGTTGTCAATCTTCCGGTGTCGGTGTTCTCGTTGTTGGCGTTCTGCACTTTCATCGTTTTCACGTAGACCTATATATATATATATATATATATATATATATATATATATATATATATATATATACACACATACATACATATGCAGCTGGAGTGGGCTTGTCTTACTTTTAGTTCTCATTACCCAGACCATGTCCAATAAGTGCTCAGGAGGGTGCAGTCCCACAGATGTCTCAAACTCCTAGATAAACATATTGTGCATGTTTCTCAAGTCTCAAACTGGGAATTATTGCACTTTTTGTGCTCCTAGACATCAGCCCACCCACCCTGCTGAGTGAGGGGAATTGGACATTGCCCCTTCATTTCTCTTCTCTTCCCTACCACATTGAATAAGTACCAGAGACATTACATAAATTTGGATTGTCTGATTTGTACTCAGGGCATGGAGATGAACATTGATTTTTTTTTTTTTCGCGCACATCTTAGTAATTAATCAGTGAGTTGCAATTTCAGCTTTCAGATTTCCCCAGGCAATAATAGGGTGAATAGTAAAAGGTGAACAAGCTGTTGTATAGTTTGATATGGACACTTACAAAAATAGAGATGGCCACGTGATCAGTAAATTCTGAAGAGTGTACGTCTATCATTGCATGAATCACACATGCTGATTCAATGACAGTGTCAAACTTTCAACCAAATGATCTGTTAAATGACACAGAATTCATTCCATGGTTAGTTTATCTGAGTATGAGGAAGTGGAAAATAATCCAATGTACTATCTACTTTTGTCACTGGGGACAGAAAGGTTAAGTCATGACCTGTTGGTTGTCCACTTATCAAGCATCCAACTGACCACAATCTTTAGCTAAGTTCTTCATAAAGTGATATGAGTGCACTTATGTGCTTTACCAAGGGCAGAACTACTTGAATGAAACCATGTCCTCTCATAAGAGGGATCTTGTTCTCACAGACTTCCTAAAGACTGAATATTGTTTTGGCAAGAAATATTGTTTGTAATGTAATCACTACCCATAATTATTCCCCTGAAAGAGTATGACACAAGCAAATAATGCACTGATCTACCTTATCCCTTTTAATTGCCACAATATAATTCCTGGAATCTAGATGAAATGCCTCACTTAGAAGAACTAGATCAGCTCACTATTAGAGCACCTTTCTACTGTGGAAAAAACAATGGGAGTGCCACTCAGCAAGTTTTGTTTCCTGGGCAGAAATAATACTGAGTTCAAGATATTTAGTTAAACTTAAACATGTCTGTCATTTAACTTATGATGTTTTTAACATCTGCAGTTAACTGAAGTAAATTTTATTTTATGAAACAGTTAATATGCAGTTGAAGTGAACTGTTAACAGTAGAAACGTGACACAGAATGTGCCATGAGCTAGGACCAATAGTCTCAACTGTCCAGGTAAAAACAGGTATTTCTCCTGATTTGAATTACCATAAGAAGGACATCATTAATTACCATAGTTACTTTACAGAGTTAATAGTGGCCTACTCTTGGGTTTTGTGGCCTTGTCCTGGGCTTTCTTTCTAGATGTTTTATCTAGAGGGGACAATATTTTGAAAGAAGAGTTCTTAGGTTTGACATTAGTAAACACATCATTTTCAGCTGAAGTAGGTTACAGAACTAAGGCTGACATATCCAGTTTCCTTTCTTGGATCATCTTATCCCTCTTAACATTAAAGCAATTGTCAACTGGCATTTGAAAGACCTGGCAAATAGGAGACTTTCGTGAAAGAGAAGCTGGAGGCTGGTAAGTGATAGGTAAATGATAACAATGCATCGTGCTTCAAAGGTTTGAAAAAACAATGAGCTTTATACAGGCTGCCAGTGCCACACATGTACTCAGCTGGCTGAACAAGACCAGACAGGCAGGAGTTGGCTCATTGAAAGGTCAGTGATGAGAGTTTAGCACCGTCAGATTATTCAACAACTTTTGCTGGAAAGCAACAATGCTTCACCTGTACTGCTGTTAGATTTATTCCTGCCTTGCCATTTAGTCGCCAGTACTGTGGTACTTAAACTTAGCAGGGATATCTGAAGTATGGCTTCCTTGAGTGAGCAAATATTTCCCTTTGCAGCATAACTGATCTGGGACAGAGGTTATTTATTGATGGCTCTTTAAACACCTGCATATTCTATCAAACATGTATGGAGTAGCTGCACAGTCTCATCAGTTCCTTTTTCTAAAGTGCATTTTAGGTTATTGGTTTTAAATAAAACTAGTTTAAATAATTTTGGTTATTCTCAAGATAATCCAATTTAGTCCAGAGATTACCTGGTAGTCAACAAGCAATGACTGCATTTCTATAAGGTATGCAGGCTAAATAGACAAAGCTGATTCAAGAAAGGATACCTAGGCTGAAAAAGCTGTTATGTTGGCTTTATTATATTTTGCATCTATTTTTAGTTCTGTAATATTAGTCAGTATGCAGACTAACAATAATGCTAAATTATCTAGTTTATGCTTCAGAGGGGTATCTGCTTGTGGTCCTCCTTGGTGCTCCTTATGTAGGTCAAGGACTTTGATCCTACTCATGAGTTCTAACTTTTTGAAAATAACCAGAAACACACAGGGGATACCTAACTAAAGTACAAAAAAATAAGCCCAAAGCATTCATTTCTTTTATGGGGGTTTTAAAATATGAAGTGTCCACCACAATTTGGAAAAAGTAACAACTCTAAGGTCACATGATTGGAGTAAGCAGGCTCAAGCTATCTGACTCAACAGTTGCAAGGCATGAAATTTAATATCGCAATAAGTGTCATATAATGCAATGCACTTACACAGTACATTGTTTTGATTTATTTTATCTGCAACTAAGACGTTTCAAAATTTCCAATAGTTTTCCCATTGTATAAAACAAGAACCTGGCACCAAGCACCTGGCACGTAGCAGACTAAATCACAGTCACTGAGTTAATGTCTGAAAATTGTAAAAATGTATTTTCTGTAATAAATTATATGAATAAAAGAATATCATGCATCTGTATAATAATATTCGTTATAGATGCAACATTTATTTCTGCAGTGCCGTTAATACATCTTGCTTATTGGATTACCCAAAGAGTAAGTGTTCTTGACCAAACTTTTTTTTTTCTTAAAAGCAAACTTTTGCCTGTGTTTAGTAACCTTTGAACTCCCTCTCCAGTTATAAAGTTTATGTGTGTTTGTATGTATGTATGTATTTTTGCATATGTTGCATTGCAACACTCCTTCGTATTTGCTGTAGCAATAGTTTTAGAAAAGCTTTGCTAATTTTAATTGTTAGAATAGCTTGTCATCATCAAAACATACATTAGTTATATCAATATTAAGCAAAGAAACACACAAAATATTTCTTTTTAATTGTCTATTTTTACTTTTCTCCAAGAGTTTATGATTTTATATACTGAAGGTATATCTAGCAGGTATATTTTCCAGTGTTCATACAGTGGAGTCACATCATTCAAGAACTATAATGTCTTTAATGCCTCCTGCTGCTCAAATTTATGCAGCGTGATATAATTTGTCTGTTTAATATCACACAGGAAGATGTAAATACATGAAAATGACAATAACTTCTCTGCATATGCATCCACTTAAACTGAAATGAAAGATACAGTTTTAGCAGGTTGTCAAAGTATTTAAGAATGAGACTAAAATATGTCATCATTGTGTGTAATTTGTGAGAATCAGCATGGGTCTAAGACTTCCTGTGGCTGCATAATGATTTATCAGATCTCTTCTTGTCAAAATATCATCTAGCGGGATTAATTCAGTGAAAGTCAATGCTTTCAAAAGTTATGAAGTGGAAGTCACTCAGTATGTCTAGTTATATACTCAGTTTGAAGGACTGAACCCCAATGCATATCTATTGTGAGGATTTCACTATGACCATGAGTCAGTTACACTAGCTGAGGTTATACCAACTTGAAGTGAAGAAAAATGTTATTTTTAATTAAAACACTTTTTTTTCTGCAAGTTGTATAACATTGGAGTTAACATATTTTTCACTTATTAAGCTTTTTTTTCTGCAAGTTGTGCAACACTGGAGTTACTACTAATTTGTTTACCTGGGAAGTGTTTTTTTACTCCTGAGATTCTTTTAATCCATGTCCTAGCCATGATGCAGATACAGCAGTTTGTACAATATAGGATTAAACATGCATAAAAATAACAATAATAATTATGTACGTTTACAGACTTGAAGTGTGAGGTGTAAAACATATAGCAGGACACACAATGTAAGATAAACATGATAAGAACAATGATCATGTGAAGTTACAGGCTTGATTTGTGTGGTTGTGTAGCTGTCAGTTTGTGCTGTGCTAGAGTGCATAGCCCTTTCCAAAACACTCAGTACATCAGTTCCCATTTTAGAACATGGAGGGGGTTGTTGCTCATGTTTATTATATTAGGTTGGTTTCAACAAACACATACCAATAAATTATCAGTATTCCCTTCATGTAGCTTAGTTGCCAAATATCACAAAGTTGGGAATTGGTTGACAAAGCAAGGCATACTTATGCACACTGGAAACAACCCTGGGGTATCACACCTGAATTAACTGATTTGTAGCTGTGTATATAAGGAGCAGGTTACAGGGGGAATTAGCATGGTAAGTGCATTTGAGCTGTATGCAGCACTGCTATGATGGCGATGCTAAAAATCATGATGGAATATATTCCATTAAACAGGCCAAAATTGTGCAGCACAAACAGTATGTGAAACTTCAGTAATCAGCTAAGACTCTTCTGACATAATTTTATGAAGAATGTGATGAATAGACAGCCCCCAGCAAACAATAAGTCATATCCCATAACAAGTATGAGGCTGGCTTGAAGAAGAAATGGGTGCTCAAGCAGATTGAGTGGTGCAATATCGATACAAAAAAAAGTCAATTTGGCTTAATGTGAATGAAGCTACAAGGATTTTGGAACAAATTAAAAATAATTTATGGCATTTGACAAGGATCCTTGGCTGGTTAAGTGAGGCAACTAGATCAACAGACACTGACAATGGTGAATTCCTAAATGATCAGCAAATCCCATGAAACCATATAAGCAACCATTTGGTATGAGCCTTGATACACCAAGTTAAATGACAGGGCACATGGAATTTGTATATAAGAAGTTATTTACATTGCAGAGTGATGTCTGAAAGAAAAAAATAATGAGACTGATTAGAATATTGGAAGGAGAAGAAGGCACTGATTTAAAAATGTGTCAAAAATATGTGAAAAAAAAGATGTCTCTGTACACTAGAAAAACCTCTTTAGGGGTGGCGATAGCGTTGAACTGCTATTTATTAAAACTAACAAGAAGTGCAGGAAGCCAAGATTTATTTCAATCCAGTTTGAGTAAAGTTATGAAAGGGAATTTTTTGTGGCAACTATGAAAAACAGGAAGATACTTTGTATTTACCTGTTAACATGCATATGTTATATTAAACATGACTGCTCATAGGTTATGTTTAAAAAAACTGCAAATTATGAAGGCCTTTTGATAATGTAAGGAGCATTGACTGGCTATAGATTTACTTTTCCTGCAAAGAATAAAAAAAAAAAAAAGGCTCACACCAGTGTCTTGGGCTGGTGATTTACTATCTGCTATCCTGTACAAATAGTACCAGAGTGACTGAGGTTTATCCAAGACCTGATTGTTGTTAATTGAGAAAACTTCACAGATTTAGTGGAAGTGATGTCCAAGATAAATTTTTGTATGTTTCTTATTAGAAGCTTACTAGAAACTCCGGTTCCACCTATGAGCGCAGAAGTCACCAGCAACCACAAAAGTATAAAATATATCGATTTAATGTATCCACATAACGCCAAAATACACAAACTGGAACGACATCCAGATGAAAAAAATACTGACAGTACACAAGCGACAAAACAACTTGACGAAAAAAAGCACAAGAACGCCAAATAAAACCAACAGTTTAGCGCTTTCAACCAGCGTATCTGGTCTTCTTCAGAACTGTTGAAAAATGCCTATCATCCAGTTTAAATAAATTTTTTGGCGCCAAAATGTTATTCTTAAAGATATAGTGCAACTACCTGTTTCACGCAACCATGTAAACATCAATGCCCAACACATCTCCCCAAATGTATAACTTTTTCCTATTAATAATCATAAGCATTCCATGTACAAGGTAAGAACATATAAATGCATCACAAGTACTTAAAGATTAAAAATTCATTAAACGCATTCAAAAATTCACGAAAAACTCAATGACATTCCAAATCAGATCTCTCATAGCTACAGTATCTTAACTACATTATAAGGCAACATTATCCAATCGTATATGGTAATTGTCAGAATCTTTACATCTGCTGATGTGTATTCATGTGTGGGAGTCATGAAATATTTGACTTTCAAACTATTCCATGACAGTATGATAGCGGTTCACATATATTGAACCGCACAATAAAATACGCGACACTAACACCAGTGCCCTAACACTATACTGCATGCTTATTGTTGAATTCAGCAAATGCCCATTATGTCACAGCCACTTTGTATTTTAGACTTGTTTAAAAAACAATGAACTGTCAACCTCTACATTTAAATTAAAATATTAGTTATAACATTGATGTGTGATAACAGTATTATATTCTCCCACAGCAATGCAATCAACTGACAACTTACTTTTAAAACTAGCTGTAATTCAGCTATAGCTTACAGTAAGTGCACCTCTGCACCTTTAAGTAGTATTTGTGTCATATATTATTAACGAGTTTCATTAACATTCAAGGTTTTGGGATCTAGTTAGCTAATTACCATGTTACTTCTAGGAATTCAGTGCAGTAACCAATAGATTGGTGTAACTGGAAGGTACTCCACGCAACTACCTAATAAGTATTAGTAATCAGGACTATCTGTGACTTGTGCCCAATGCCCTCCAATGGTCTGATACTATCTTATAAGCACCAATTTTGAAATGTGATTTGAATACATTTACTGGTCATTTCATTGCTACTTGTGAGCTGAGTGGGACCTCAGAAGGCATTTTTGAACAAAGTTCCAAGCTCAAACGTGAAAATGTTGACCCCAAGGAAGCTTCAGAATGTCCAGGCACCGTATGAATGGAGGAGGAAATCACCCAGATGCTGTATGTCTATGATAGACATGAGCACAGGAAGCAAGCAAGCCGAAGGAGCTTTGTGATTATAGAGATCTGGAACCAGATTATAAGGAAGCACCACTGATGGACTGGCATTTTTGGAACTGTCACACAAGTCCATCATCAATAAGATAACCTGCATTGGAGGGACACTGATAATCTTCACCGGAGGATCACAGAGGTTCAATGCCAACCTGCAGATAACAGTAAGTTTCATAAACCACATCTTAACACCAGCATCATAACAAAAGTATTTCCTAGCTGTATGTGTTTAAGGGAATGTTTAAAGTTGGTTCATGGCTGTCTGTACTGATAACAGTAGTACTAATGCACTTAACATTAGACACATTCAGCTGTGAATGATACACAATAAATATTCTTATTACATGGAGGGGTACCTAGCTGTGTTAATTAGCTCAACTGGTTAAGCAAAGAGTTATAGTGACTAATGATCCACTATGTTTTGGTTCAAAGGTCATTACAGGACATTTGGTAAATATAGCTGTTTAGGTCATTAGTAATGAACCTAAGCAATTTAAGGCCTCTATTTGCTTGACAAGTATGCAGCACATGTTTTCTAAATATATAGAATGGCCATGTTTCACTGATGCCTGCAGCGCTTAGGCCTTCGATGACTATGCATTTCTCTATTATCAGTAATGGTTAGACAGGCATTGCACAGTATATGTCTGTATGTGTGAATGCTAAGTAATGCAGATATACGTTACTAGTCTCAACATCATAAAACAGTTAAACACTGTGACATGCTACTGCTATATGATGGAATATGTTGTAATGCTACAGAAATAATGCTGTATGTTGTAAAGCATTGTGCTGTCTGTTAGCATCACCTGCTGAGATTTAGGTTAATGTGAATGCCTTCAGGATACATCTGGGTTTGATTCCTGGTATGGACAGTTTGTATTTCATTTCAATAATTACATACTGGAGCAGAAATGTGAAGTAATTGGTTGTTCAGATATACATGGCGTTTTACATATCCAGTGATTTTGTGGTGCATAAATGCCTGTAGCGCTTAGTCTTCAGATGACTAAACATTTCTCCATTATCTGCTAAATTCTGGAAACATTTCTTAGCAATCCTGTATGATGGGATGATTTTTCTGTCTCTAATCTTAACCCATCAAACAGTAGTCCAATATGAATGTCTCAGGAAGAAATGTGGGTTAGAATCATTAATGTTATTTCTATATTCTGGTAATGACTAAGAAAAGATATGGCAGATACTAGTATATCCAGTTATGCAGTATAGCTGTTTCAAACATCAGATATGCAGGAGGTGCATTAAAGCCTATCATGAATAACTACGAATACCTCCATTATCCACAAAGATTCTGGAAAAATCCCACTTCTGTCAGTGTCACCGCATGTGTATTTCATTGTCAAGCCAAACTGTGTATCCTTACTGACACAATACATTCAGTTGTATTTTACTAATGACTGATCCCTCTTACCTGTATGAAATGGTAGTCTGTTCCCATACTGACATATATGTTTTCTGTCTATATATGTCTGTCAGGTGTGTACACAGGTTCTATTGCATTGCCTGAGACTGTAAATTGTAATTGTTACAGCTTTTGTTTAGTGCTGTGACCACTGTGATGACACTCAGTCAAGACTGCATGATGCTCTAGCTCAAATGCACAACCCATGCTTAAAGTCAACCTTTTACTTTAACTGCACTGATCCATGTTTCTGCATTTTCCTGCATAGTCATACAGTTTGGGTATTTAAGGTTCATAAGACCATACAATCACAGCCAAGATGGTTCAGCTAGGTAGGTAGGTGCAGGGTTGGAATGCAAATGTTGTTGATAGCTGTAGGTTTGAATCTGTTTTTCTTCAGTTTGCACACTTTAATCCTCATCTATAAAGTACTGAGAGTGACATAGCAATGATCAAACATGCACAGTGTGAATTTATATGTCATGGCAATGCTCTAGAACATGTGACATGCAGTATTTTTTACTGTTAATTTTAGTATTAGACAACATATGATAAACTGACAGAATCCTTCCATATCAGTAAAATTTATTTTTATCCTTTTTGCAGGTGATGACGACAGAGCTAGGAATCCCATGCTATGCATCAAGTGGATGCATAGGCTGGAGGAGCAGCAGAGGGAAAGAGGTATGTGCTCTAAATGAAAACATTAATTTCCCCAGAAGCAGATACAGCATTATTAAACAGCCAAGTTTGCTTGCAGATTCAGGCAGACTAATATTAGTGTAAGATTACCCACAATGCATCTGCAAGGTAACTGCAATTATTATTAATTTCATGTGAATATCATTATAGATGTATTGCAAAATTCTACTTTCAATGTATAAGCAGGGTATTTTGATAAAATAATTATACTTTTTTAAGCACAACCTAAATGACAGACATATCTGTGTAATTGTCACTGTACTTTAACGCAGACTGTTTCACATGTACATCTCATTTGGAAAAGCAGATGATGCTGAATGACTGTCATACTATGCATAACCTGTCTACTGTGTGGGAGAATGGATGTCTGCTTTTTTAGCACTTATTACGAGAATGGCAGATGGTTTCTGGTAAATACTTCAGTAGTAAACAACTGTGATGGATTGTTTAACACAAAATTAGCATCCTTTTCCTACAACTGTTGTGCCAAACCGATCCTATTATTGTTTTTTATCTGCTTGTTAAATTAGCATTTCAGTGTTTTAATTCATCAGGTCCATAGATAAGATTAACTCCACATTCAGCTAGTGACAGGTATACATATCACATGCTCACACCGTGTTTATGATTGTCAAGCTTTTCTGAGAGATTGTACTGTATTCTAATTCTCTGATGCTATGATGTCAGCCATTAACCATCTAATTTGCATATAGCTAGCTGTTCCACTGCGTGTTCTTCTTACTATATATTGCTAAGAAATAACTGTTATTTATGGGATGTCAAATTGACTCCTTAGTTGCATATAAACCTCAATTAAATTTGAGCTTAAATCTGCTATGGATAAATCAGCTTAGTTATGCCAGGCACACATACAAATAATGGAATGTGGAAAGTATGTTTTTATAACAGACTGTTTGCATTACTATGGTATAAGGCATATGTCAGGATTTTATATCACAGGCCCCATTCAAAATGCTATACTGTTGGTATCACTGCCAGCTTACTGTGTAGCAATTGTTTTGAATGTAGACATGTATTATCATTGCATAACATGCTATCGTGCTATTCTTATCTTGATGTGTCATGATATATATGTGTTATGCTTTTTGAACATATTTGTTTTTTAGGCATACAGATGTTTTTTTCATACTTGCACAAATAGTAAAAGAATATTCTCAGATAAACAGTGTATTCCATGACACGTAATACACTGAAGAAAAGTAAGAATACTCTGTGATGGGCACAGTGCCCCACAGATGGCCTTCTATTAATATCATCCATATACATTGATAATCAGACATTGGGAATGTTACATGATTCTGGCTATACACCTGCTATCCTCAATTATGTATATTATACAAAGTAGCAAATAGATGAAAGAAGCGTGCAGAACAGGCCACCAGCAAAAATCCAAGTTTATTTAAGTGCTTTTCATCAAGTTTCAGACTTCATCAGAATAAAGTCACATGATCATGACAAACATATATACACCAACCCACCTGACCATTGGTCAGTGTAATTACATAATTTCCTCTAAAACAAACATTATACAAATTTGGTAAAAATTGTTAAAACTTGATGTTCTTGCAGAAAACAAAAATAAAAATGCAACTAATAAACCTATAAAAAATACATAGATTTTAATTTTAAAACAGAACTCAAGGAAATTCTGTCACTTGGATTTTTGCTGGTGGCCTGCTCTGCATGCTTCTTTCATCTATTTGCTGCTTTTGAGTGGTTCTACTTTATTATACAAAGTATATAGACCCATTATGGGCCATATTGTCTGATAAATATGTTTAAATGACACCAGTGTTGTATTGTGATATACTTTCAATAAATATGTCACAGTTAGTGTCATATTTTTGTCATGTTAGCTTAACATATGTCTTATACAGTATTCAGGTGGTCATCACATAGTCTGTTATGACAGAGATGTATTGCGCATGAATGCTTGACTGAAAATGTTTTTTTCATTGTTTTGTATGGAAATACCTTTCCTCACATATGTTGCTACAGTCACATATGTTCATACATTACTGTTGTGTAATATAGTGAACCATTTTCTGCCATAGGTCATACTCATAGATTCGTACTAAGCTAACTGCCCTTGTGAGCCATTTTAAGCCTAGCTGATTATCCTTTGTGAGATTCAAACCCTGCATTTTGTGTTTGTAAGGTAAACACCTTAACCATTAGGCCACCCTAAACTAGTTTGTTTCTGTTATGTAATCCTAAATGTAGGTGCACATGGATTCTGTATATATTTTATTTTCTTTTAACCTTGACAGAGCATGGGTCCCATGTCAGTTCACTGATTGGAAGACTGAGAAGACCATATTCAAGACTCCTGACAAGTGACTCCAGAGGACCAGGAAGATGATAGGATGGATGATGATGATAACAGACCCAGACCTGCATATGCTATTGTTCCTGCTGCTCACCATTGAAGATGCCAACCAGCATGACAGGGAGACAATTTATGGGACCCGATTCAGGAGGTCATACTGGACATCTTTCTGACACAGATGAGTGACATAATGAGGCTCTTCTTTCAGGACATGGTGCAGGCTAAGCATGACTCCTTCCAGGTGATCATTCTTGATGTTCAGTCCCCATAAGGGTGGGCCTTCAGAACTATTGCTGTGTTTGTGTAATATGTAGATAAACATGTTTAGAGCCAACAGCTGTGCTGTCTACCCATGTGAAATAGCTTAGCCATTCACTTCAATGTAGCTTGGGTGGACTTCTACTCCACTCCATGTGATGAATGTATGCATGTAAAATGTGTCCCTTTATACACAGTTGACCAGCTTTATTGTTTGCCTATTTCATTTGCTTGCATTTCCTTATTGATGCGGAGCTCCATTGTCCACCTCCCTTCCCCATTTTACCTTTGTCAGATATGTTGCACATATACATGGCATACATTTAAAGTCCTCTACATTATAATCATTGCCATGTAGTTTCACTGTCAGAATAATACCTTATGCAAAAATTTTGCCAATATACACCTGCAAGGCATATTCAGGCAACATCATTTTTCCTATAGTACTTGTGTTTTGAGTACCAAACAGAACTTTTTTTGTTTCATTCCTAGGCACAAGCTGGAATTCCTTATTTAGCATTATGTATACCTTAATTATGGGTTATTATTTCATGTTATTGCTGTGTGCATGTGTACTGACATTGCTTTGGACTGAATGTGGCTTATCTTGCAGGTCACACATATACAACAACACACCTGTGTTCCCTCTGACATAGGTTCATAGGTAGGTACTAGGCTATCGACCCAAGGGCCTACGTAAGCCTAGCCAACAAGGTTCCCTGGCTTACGCCACCAAAGAAAGTTATTTTCCTGTGCAACTGTTGAGCAGAGAGACAGAAGTGATCCCTGGGGTGTATTTCTTATTTCCCATCCACTCACCAAAATTTTTCTTGAAGAGTGCTAATGAAGAACTTTGCTTGACATAGATGGGTAGCCTGTTCCAGAGTAAGGGAAGTCTATGGGACAGGAATCTACCCCTTCAGCATGTCCTGTTTATTGTGGTGGCAAGGTTTAGGTCCCTAGAGCATGTAGCTTGGAGGGATTGGGATTTCTTTAGGTGTAGCATGTCCAACAGCTCTGGGTTTGACATAGCTTTATATGTTAGGCAGAGATCACCTAGGAGTAGGCGATATGGTACTGAGTAAAGCTGGAGTTTTTTGAGACGGTCAGTGTTGGGCATCTGTTTGAGGCCAGTAATCCTCTTTGTGAGGTACTGCTGTGGCCTTTCCAGCTGCTGCAGATGTCTTGTGAGGTACATTCCAAAAGGGGCATTGTACTCTATAATGGCTCTAATGAGTGTCGAGTAAAGGGGAACAATGACCTCTTTTTTCCTGGATAAGAAACATTTTATCATGAGGTATGCCACATAAAAGGACTTCCTGACTACTGTGGTGATGTGACTATCAAAGGACAGTCTACCATCCATCTGGGTCCCAAGGTCTCTTATCACACATTCGGTGTTAAGTAGACTGCTGTCTATGTAGTAGTTCATGGGTACAGAGTTTTTACCAAAGGGGATGACAATGCACTTTTTGGCATTGAGCTTGAGGCCATGGCTCTGACACCAGGCATCTGTCTCAGTGAGACCCTTCTGTAGGATTTCCACATCATTTGAGGACTCGACTATGGCTCCTAGTTTGCAGTCATCTGCGAACTTCATTAGCCAGAGGCCTTCTGTGTTAGTCTGTACTTCAGAGAAGTAGATACCAAACAGGAGTGGTCTCAGGACTGAACCCTGTGGTACTCCACTTGTCACTGGTTTGAGGTCAGATTTGGAGTGTGCAACTTTTACAGTGTGGGATCTGTCCGTGAGCCAGTTGGCAACCCATCTTGTGACATAGGGATTTATACCTAGTCTAGTGAGTTTAGCTATAATTCCAGAATGGGGAATGGTGTTGAAAGCCTTCAGATCTGTAGTCCATTTCACATTTATTTATGTTATGTACACATAATTATGTAGCACACAGTTACATAGTTGGATTGCTACAGTACTTTTGTTTGGCATTGTACTTGTTTGTGTTTTACATGCATGGCTTGAGGTTCTAGTATATCCTCCACTTGTCTTCTCCTGCATTTCCCTGGCTGAATTTTCTCATCCATGCTGTAGTTTGGTTTACACTTGCACTGCTTACAGACTTTATTGGATTCAGTATCCATTTTGCATTGCAATCACCATTTATTTCACTACAGCCAGTTACTACTGACAGACTTACAGCTTCACGTATGACTGTCAGATAGGTTTCAACATCTCAGTATTACATAATCTGTGCTTTTGCATTGCACTATGGCCGGTATCCATTCCTGCCCTGTTTGTCAATTTTCATTCACCCTTCCAGTATGGAGTGCTGTCTGCGTAATTTATTTCATGGTAATGTTTTTTCCGCCCTTTGTCTGTCATGTATGTTGATATTTGTTATATGTTTATCGCTGCTGTTTTTCCCTCTTATTAATCTTTCTCCATCTTTTCCATTCCTTCTCCTCTCTAACAAACAAAAAAGTGGCCTATTCCCAACCAAAATAGAAAAATGCCCATGCAAGTCTGACTATCCCCCAGATTTTCATATTTTGGCATACTTGTTGTTTGTCCTTCTTCTTCACACTTATCCCACATCTGCTTTTCTATTTCCATATTTCCCTGGGTGTGTGCATTTCTTGCATTCCCCACACACGTCCTACATTCATTGTTAGCTACTGTTAGCCATGGAAAAGTGGCTGCCCTTTGCCTTAATAATTTATTGTATGGAAATTTGCAGATTCCACCAGATTCTGTATAAATCCGTATAAGCATTTTGACAAAGTCTGTATTTGTTTACCAGTACTGTTCACTTGAATATCGTTGTACAACACCCATAAATGTTTGTAAATATTTTTCATCTGGTGGATGGATTGCTGCAGATTTGTCATCCTTTATTGAATTTGCATTATCTGCATGGAGGTGTATTATTTTATTTGATGGATATATATAATGCACAGCCTGGTTTATGAAGCACTTGTCTGGATATATACAGATTTGACTTGCATGCCTGTGAGTGCACCAATCTTGCTGGATATATCTGTTTTGTGCTGAGTTATTCTATGTGTACTAAGGTATATTAACATATTACTTGTTCGTAAAACAGCAGGAATAAAACCAAATTGAAAGTGGTAAAATCAAGCTTAAAAAAAAAAGAAAAGAAAAGAAAAAAAAAACAGTGTGGCAGGAACACAAAGGAATTAGCATAAACATCTTTATTAACTGCTTTCATCACAAGACTTTGTCAGCAACATTAACCTTCAAGAAATACAGCCTTAAATACATTTAAATTAACCAATAAAAAACAACAATCAATTAAACAATTAAAAAACTAACAAAAATAAATGGTAAAAATCTTAACATATTTTAATAAAAATAGTATTAATAGCATCACTTATTTACATTTAATTTTCTGTCTCACAAAAAAGTATTTTATATTAACCATATCATTTAAACCAGGGTATTTATCAGCCTGAAATTGCATTTGCCATTTGGTTTCTTTCATCTCAGTCCTGTTTCTATAGTTGCCTCCTTTTAAGTACAATGGGACTTTTTCTATTTTTGTACACTTTTGAATGTTTAGTGGGGATGAGCTACTGGATTCAACTATTCATCCAATACCGGACAGCCAGGACAGTATGTTTCTTGTGCTGCTTAATACTCTTGGAGAGATGCAAAAGTCACTAGAAGTTTTGACCAAATAGGAGATGCGATATTCAAGTCTTAAAAATGGGACATGTAGATCTGATGAAGATCAAAGGACAATTATCAAAGGTAATCTACAATCTTCCACGCCCCCTGTTTTAAATGAAAACCAGGTAACAAATATCTTAATTTTGAATTATGATCCTTTTTTACATTCTGGGCAGTTGCAAACAGGACATTTACTTAAATATGAGCTCAGTGGGTGTTGGCAGAACTTGAAAAAAGTTTAAAGAAATTTCAGGCAAAGTCAATTGAAAACAAATATTTTGAACACTGCATTGAATTGGGTATAGATCCAAAGGGACTTCACTTTTTCAAATGTCCTCATGGAATTAGCATTAATGATTCTTTACTTTAAGTTAACCAAGTTCTTTTAATGATGCTGGTCTCAAGTTTTTTAAAATGACTTATTAAGAACAATACTAGCAAATGAAGCAGGCTAGAGAAATTATTGTTACTGTGGAAACATGCCAGAAATGTAGTGTGAATATGACAATAATTTGTTAACTGTGGTCATGTTTGAAAAGAGCTTTGTCCTTCATTAAGAGAAATTGGAAAGTGAATGACTTATGATACAAAAATTGCCTACTCGGATTTTAATCCAAGTTTTAAGAAGAATAATGTGTATACTATCTCCAAGAGTAGTTCCACCTTTAAAAAATGACTCAACTGCTGGTGCTGCATCTATTATCTGTCCAGAAACTTCAAATGTTTTTAATCCCCCCTTATTGGTGATGTCATCTTCAGAAGAACAGGAAGTACAACTACAGAAACTCCCCTTATATTCTCCTGTTCACATGTTTCCTTTGTATGCTAATTATTTGGACATGAGACTAAAGAATTTGTACCAGGGGAGAGGAGGAGGTCAGTCACAGACTCAAAGGGGAGAATTCGAGGACAGAAGAAAACCGACTTATTAATGGACAAATAATGAGTTGTTACATCAAAATATCCACTTTATCTGATTTTGTGTTCTCGTGTTCATATCATAGTTTTGAAATTAGGTCTTAATTTTGTACCTACTTACAAGGCTAATTTAACTTAGACACTCCTAGAATTAAAATTCTTTATTTGTACCTACATCCAGGGCAAATTTAACTAAGATGCTCCTAGAATTAAAATTCTTTAATAGAAAGCTAAATTTAAAGTCAGTTTTAAAGGATGTTGGTTCACACAATGTTTTGAATAGATCAGCAGTATTTAATCCTATGTTAACCAATACTCTTAAAGTTAGAGATGTTTTAAGTAGCAAAAGCACGACAAATTGGTATAATTTAAGTACAGAAGAAAGAGCAGCATTGAATGAATTAGCTAAGAATTCAAAGCTTAGATTTATGAAAGTCGACAAGGGTGGGGAGATGGTCATTATGGATACTGGGGCTTATGTCATGGCAAAAGAAAGTATGTTAAACAATGTGGAAAAATATTTACTGGTGTCATTAAGTGATGTTCACAGAAGTTATATGTTTATTTATTCAGCTTTGTATGAATGTTTTACGAACAATGCTTTTGATTTTGAATTATATGATTTTCTAAAAGTTGAAAATCTAGCAATAGGTGTTTTATCTGGAATTCCTAAAAATCCATAAAAGTTCTGTTAACCCACCCTTTAAACCTATTGTTTCAGCTCCAAATAGCATCACTGAAGGGATCTGTGTATTTTTAGATTCAATATTAAATCCATTAGTAAAGAAGTTGCTTTCTTATATAAGAGATTATTTTTGACTTTCTGGACAAACTACAAGATTTTAACTGCACCTATGAACCCAAAGATGAAAATAATTACATGGTTACAGTGGATATCTGTCCCCTTTTTACTAGTATTCCTCAGGATGTAGGGATGGAATATGTTAGAATTTATATGACTAGATTCACTGATATTTCTAATGAGAAGATTTCACTTTACTGTATGGTGTTAGAAGTTTTTTTTCTGTTTAACAAAAATATTATAAACAGGTCAAGGGGTTACAGTGGGGTCTGCTGTGTCCCCTGCTTTTGCCAATTTAGTTTTAGGATGGTGGGGAAGGTCATACTTTGATCTCCGGTATCATAAATATTAAAATAATTTCTTATAAAAGATCTGTTGATTTTTTTATTATTATTAATGATACTTATAATAAATGTTTGTTATTGATGGAACATCATAACATGCAGTCTGATTTTCTTAAGTTTACCTTGGGGGAGATAAGCTTAAAAGTGAATTTTCTGGATGTTGCTATTGCTTGGAATCAGCAGGACTATAAATCTGACAACTGTATTTTTAGAAAGAATATATTTTTAAATGGACATTTGCATTATAAGAGCAACTGTCCATATTTTATTAAAAAGAACATACCTAGAGGACAGTTTATTAGACCATCTAGAATGACTACTGATGACATTAAGTTTAGTCAAGAAGTAAGTCTTATTACATCTTTATTTATACAAAGAGGTTATATAGAGAGGTTCAATTAAAAACAGCAGGAGTTATTTCTAAGAGAAATACATTATCTGAGGCTATTTTAGTTAATTCTATCACTAAGGCTAAAGAAAATGATATATGAAGGGTGCTCATTGTGGAAAGGAATGCTGCTTACCTTTTAGAGATGTATGTTGACATTTATGCTATTCATGACATTACTAATGCTAAATGGAAGATACTGGAAGGAAACAGTGATTTGTTTAGGATACATGGCAGTTTATCTAGAACTGTATATAGGAAAACCAATAGTTTTAAGTTTATGTTACAGAAAGGCAGTACTAAGATTTGTCCACCACCAACAGATAAGTACATAGGAACATACAAGTGTGTTTTTTGTTCAATGTGTAGGTTTATTTTCAAAGGAGCCTACATATTATTAGATCATGTACAATATACTACTGCAGTTCCTGGGAGATTTGCCTGTAAATCAAAGTGGTTAGTTTATATTAGTTTGTGTTCTGGGTACAATGCTTTTTTTGTGTGGGAATGACCACTAGAAGTTTAGAAAAAAGAATAATTGAACACTTGTATTCTATTAAGGTGAATGATGAAAGGAACACTTTGGATAAACATTCAAAAGAGTGTAAAAATAAAAAAAAGGTTCTTATTTTCAGTATTAGAACAAGACATATTGTACTTAATGGGAGGCAACAATAGAAACAAGGTTGAGATGAAAGAAGCCGAATGGCAAGTTAAACTTCAGGCTGATAAATACCCTGTTTTAAATTATATGGTTAATATAAAATGTTTTTTGTGAGATAGAAGATTAAAAGTAAATAAGTGATGCTATTCAAATTTTTACTAAAAACGTTTTAAAATTTTGACCATTTAGTTTTTTGTTAGTTGTTTAATTGTTTGATTCTTGTTTTTTATTGGTTGGTTTTGACCATTTAGTTTTTTGTTAGTTGTTTAATTGTTTGATTCTTGTTTTTTATTGGTTGGTTTTGACCATTTAGTTTTTTGTTAGTTGTTTAATAGTTTGATTCTTATTTTTTATCGGTTGGTTTACCTGTATTTAAGGCTGTATTTCTTGAAGGTTAACGTTTCTGAATAAGTATTATAATGAAAGAGGTTAATAAAGCCTTTTATGCTAATTCCTTTGTGCTCCTGCTGCGCTTCTAGTGTTGTTTTTAGCTTGATATTACCTGCTTATTCACAGCTTTTGCATTGAACTCAGTAAAATGCAATAGATTCCATGAACTTTATGGAATCTGGGCCATAATGTAAATCTGGAGACTGCATGGTATTCTAAGTTCTTCTATTTACTTCACTGTTTAGCATAAAGAGTGGTAAAAGAAAGAATTTTACACATGTATGTCTTCCCTCCTTTCAAACATCTAGAGTATGTGGTTGTTGATCATTTATGCGGATGATCTCTGACTCCTTTACATTTAACGCAGTGGTGCAGCAGCTAGTGTTATCATCTCACACCAAGAGGTTCTCCTTTTCGATTCTTGGCTAGGGTACCTTCCGTGTGGAGTCTTCATGTCCTCCCTGTGTTCACTTGGGTTTCCTCCAGGTGCTTTGGTCTCCTCCTACATTCCAAAGACATGTGTCTGGAGCATTTCTCCCCAAGCCTCTGCTGAAAATGGGCTCTGTCCCAATTGAACTTTCACATTAAACAAAAGTTAAATAATTAAATGTGATTATTTCTCACATGTCCTATTTTTCAATAGTAATCATTGATTGTGTGCTATATATATATATATATATATATATATATATGCATTGTGTGTTTTTATACATATACATGCATATATACAGATATACATATAGAGACATATATATATATATATATATATATATATATATATATATATATATATATGTAGAGGGATATATTTTGAAAGGCCAAAACTCATATAATTGAAATCCATTTTTGCAAAACAAAAACAATGAAAGCTTAAATACCCGACCAGGACATTTTTCCCAGGGTAAGTAAACATTTGCCCAAACTTAAATGAAACACACACCAAAGTAAATAAAACCCACCTAGGTGGGAGGGGTATGCCCCCCACACACCCTAACTATATATAGCAACTTCGTGATCACACTACAGTGGAGAAAGGGACATGTTGGACAAGTGTTTACTTGCCCTGGGAAAAATTCATCCTTTGGGTATTTAGCATTCGTGATTTTTTTGTCTTGCGAAAATGGATTTCAATTATATGAGGTTTGACCTTTCAAAGAAGATCAATATATATATATATATATATATATATATGTAGAGAGAGAGAGAGACAGCTATCTCTCTCTATGCATACACACACACACACACACACACACACACACACACACACACACACACACACACACACACACACACACACACACGCACACACACACACACACACATATATATATATATTTCTTTTGTATATGACATCTGACATCATCTGCTTCCATCTAAACAAACAATATTATTTGCATGATATTTACATAACACAACAACATTATTTATGCTTTAAAAATAAATACAATATAAAATGTATTTCCATTTTTACACCACTTACAGCATTTGAGACCCCATAAGTGCAATACATATGATGTCTACTGTTGTCTCACAATGTTCAGGCTCTAGACACAACAGCTCATACATTTTTACATTGATTATATTTTCTTAAGTTCTGTAGTACATATCGACCCTTTGTCAAAGTCATTTACATAAATGTACTTAGTCTTTCTGAGACTTTCATGAACAAACGCAGATAAGCTGTGATTCACAGAGGCTATTTACGCAAATGCGAATGACCTCAATTGTGCTTAAACAAATGTTGAAATAATAAGATGAAAATGAAGAGTGGTCTTAATCTTCATTTGGTTCAAAGGTTCACAGGTGTTTACTAGACTAACAGGCACAAGGGCCTTTTTAAGCTTAACCATATATCCCAAATCTCTGACAAGTTCTGGAAACCTTGATAAGTGTTAGCAGGAGCTTGGAAGATTAAATATTTACAAGCACTAGTCCAGAAGCTGAAACATTTACAGACTACCTGTATCAATTAAAGACATATGTGCCAAACCAGGGATGAATTTCCCATTCTCCATCCAATTGTCCAAGTTATACTTGAATAGCTTTAGGGAGGAACTCCGCTTCATATGGATGGAAGCCTGTTCTGTATATAACTAACAGGAAGAATGGGGGATGTAGGGGTGCTTGTCCTCCTACAAAAAAAACACTGCTTTTTAGTTGCATGCTCCGAGGTTATTTCTCAACACATGCACATGCCGTTTTTCCAACAGTTCTTGGAATTCATAAATTCCAACGCCCTGGATCAACTAATCCATTGTCCCACCAGGGGCTCCAATATCTTAGACCTGGTCATTACCAACATGAGAGATAGATGCTCTGCACCAGTGGTCATCCCCTCATTGATCAGGTCTGACCATAAGCAAATCACCCTTGACATCCTCATCCCACCCCAACCCCCCAGTAAGGAAACCTCTGTAAAAAAAACTTCTCCAAAGCCAATTTCATGCTACTCAAGTCAGAAGTGACAAACTTCATGACACCCATACAGACGGGATCTGAAAGTTTGACTGCTAAATCCTACACTAAGTGTAGTGCACTCCATCCACTCGTGCATGAATCGTGCCATCCCAAATAGAACCAAGAAGCTCTCCTCCAAAAAAAGGAAGCCAATCTGGTGGTCCCCTACCATGAACAAACTATACAACAGAAGGAAGAAACTGTTGCAGAAAAGAAGAACATCCCAGGATGCAAAAAACTCCCTTACCAGTCTCAGTAAGAAGCTGAGATCCCTCATAAAATCCTCCAAAGCTAGGTATGAAAATAAAATTGCCAAAGATTCCGAAGACAATCACAAGGCATTATATAGTTATGTCAAGAATCTAAATGGCAATGCTCAGATCTGCTCTGAGCTACAATAGAATGGCATTAAATATACTGATCCCAAGGATATTGCCAATATCCTGGCAGATCGATTTAGTGTCCCATCACACCCCCTAAAGGGCCCATCTCAATACCAAAAGATTGCCAAATTCTGGTAATCATGGCCACACAGGTAGAAACTACACTCTCCAAAGCGAAGAATACAGCATCCATGGGACCAGATGACATCCCGTGCTGTGTACTACATGAACTACAAAATGAACTGGCACCTCACCTAATTGTATATTAATCTAAATTGCTGTGAACTTCTTGTACTTTTTCCAGGCATCTATAATAATCTGCTACTACACAATGCAAGAATCAATGTTTGTAGGATGTTTCTTCTTCAGCTTGGCTAGTGTCATCCACTCTCTGACATAAAGAATGGCAATGGACTATACAAAAACTAGTCTCATAGGTCCTGACTGCAAACAGTCCAAGGACCAGCTCACCTAACATTTATCAAGTAGTAAAAGAAATATGAAACTTTTACAGATGCAGAGTGACTTGGTGCAAGTTCCAAACATCCATCTTTGATTTCTGTTCTTTGCTTGTCCTTCAAATATACACCGAGAACAAATTTTCCTTGTAAGAGCTTGGAGTGTAGAACAGCTAAAAGTATTATGATACAGGAATAATTAGGCTAGCAAAGACACAGGATTTTCCAGTAGGTGACTGGCATTGGAACAAGTTGCCAGTAGTAAACTGCTTAAACATGCAATTAAGTGACCAACAAAGCTAGTAGAGAACTATGGATTGCAGAATAGGAACAGCTATAGGACAGGAATGCATGTTTGAGCTCTGGTAATTGAAAGTGAGGCAAGTCTTTGAACAGAGTGTCTTTGGGTCTTGTGGTGGTTAAGCAGCAACTAGAGTAATAAAACTGGATTAACATACACTGTTACTAGGCAGTATCTCTGCTCCCTGTATCAGAGGAATCAGCATCTTCCTGAGCTTATGCTCATGCTCATTCAGGTGGATCCAGAAGGAATAACATTGTGTTTATGTACACTTTGTGTATCCTGTGCCATGTAAGCTGTCTTCCAGGCTCTGCCAAGCAGCATCAGAGAAGCAGCGTGTGCCTTTTTAGTGCATGCATGTCGATTAAACACAAGATGAAATTGAAATGTTTTTGCGATCTCAGTTTTGATAAGCCATATCCTGCTTTAGCTAACATTAGGAAAATGTATCTTGTTGTGGTTTCCAAAGGTTTCACACTCTTCTACAAAGTCACAAGTTCTCTTTAGATGACCTGGAAATTGAGCATGCTATGATCATGCAAGTCTCTGAGCAGAAAACAATAAAATAATACTGGGTTAAGTGATGACAGTGATATAGACACACAGACACATGCATGTTTGTTTATGTATATATATTGCTTTAAACTTCATCCTAGTGTGGCATAAAAAAAGATAAGCATGGGGAAGCTTGTTCATTTGGATGTTTTGCAAGTAAATGAGACAATGTAAAGTGAGAAGTGCTAGACTGGAGGTCGTCTTCTGACTCCCAATATTTGCTACTTACATAATGTATGTTGCATATTTAAAGGAAAGGAAATGACATCTAATGTCTAGACTGAATCAGGAGGAAATGAAAGCCAACTAACAAAATGTTAGAAACTATTAAAATTATTTGTGACAGGAGATGATATGTCAGGACACAGAGGCACTGAAAAGACTGCACTACTTTTGAGAGGGTATAGCCAACATTTAACAAGAGCAAGGTGAGGGAATATTCTAATGTGCCCTTTTATTCAGCAGTTATCAAACATTAAGTTGTACTTGGCAAGAAGGAATTGGACTTTAGCACATTCATTAAGGTATATGCCTCAGACATTCTATCCTATCTGGACAGTACAGTTCAGCACAGTAAAGGACACTATTCCTTTGAAAGATTCTGATCATACTATTTCATCGAGCTGGGTTTTACATGCTCTGCCAGAAGTATCTTATAATCTTCTGTATAAAGGGCTCCACATCTGCCCGCTCATAACCATCAGATGACACTGAGAACAACATAATTACCACTTCTGGCTCAAAACTGTAATGGACATTTTGCTTTTCTCTTTCATAACCATGAATGTTTTGAGGTAATGGTACGGACATTTATTATTTTGTTCATAGGTTCATAGGTTCATAAGAGGTTACTAGGCTAATGGCCCAAGGGCCTTTGCAAGCCTAGCCATGTTATACCTGTGTTCCCTAACTGACCTTGGTTAGATGGCCGTTATTCACAGACCGAGTCTATGATCAGCACCAACTGCCCCTGTCCATGATGAACATTGTAGCCACCCTAGGAGGAATTTACAGTCTTCCATCCAATTGTCTAGTTTACAATTGAATAGGGTTATTGAGGAGATCTGCTTCATGTGAATAGGGAGTTTATTTTAATGGAGTAGCAATCTCTGGGCGATATATCTGTCTCTCCAGTATGTTCTGTTAATGTCACAAGCTAGGTTGAGATCCCTGGAGTGAGTGACTCTTATCTCATTTGATTTGTGGATGTGCAGCATTTCCATTAGGACAGGGTCAGAGACTGTTCTATAGGTCAGGCACAAGTTGTCTTTCAGCAGCCTGTAGGATACAGAATACAGTGACAGGGCTTTCTGCCTTTCCATGTAGGATATGTTTTGGAGGCCCTGAATTTTCTTGGTGAGAAACCTATGTGGTCTCTCCAGCTGCTGCAGGTGTCTGGTGATGTACATACAAAAGGGAGCATTGTATTCTATTAATGATCTGATGAGGGTCGAGTACAGAGGAGTTATAACATCCTTAGTCTTGGATGTGATGTCCTTACTGTGAGATATTCAACATAGTAGGCTTTCCTTACCAATGTGGACACATTGTGATCGAAGTTTAGATTGCTATCAACCTGTGTTCCCAAATCTCACACCACTGGGTTTGAGCTTAGGTAGGTGCTGTCAGTGTTGCAATTTGCAGGGACTTTCTCTTTCCCAACGGGGATAATAATGCATTTTTTGCATTTAGTTTGCATTTAGTTTTAGTCCGTGGCTTTGGCACCAATCATTTGTCTGTGTTAGCCTCTTTTGTAATATATTAACATTGTCTGGGGACTCAGTGATTGCATCCAGTTTGCAATCATCAGTGAATTTCATAAGGTCATAGGATCATAGGAAGTTACTAGGATAATGGCCTTAGGGCCCTTACAAGCCTAGTAATGTTCTACCATTATTTCCACAATTAGCAACTATTACCCCTGTCCAAGAGGGACACAGGTGAAACCCCCAGAGTGAATTTACAGTTACACATCCAATTGTCCAGACTGTGTTTGAAGAGATCCAATAAGGTGCTCTGTTTGGCATGATGTGGGAGTCTGTTCCAAAGGTGTGGTAACCTCTGGGAGACAAATCTGTCCATTCAGCAGGTTCTATTAATGTCACATACCAGGTTAAGGTTAAGAGTAAGTAACCCATGTTCATAGGTTCATAGATTCATAGATTAGTACTAGGCTAACTACCCTTGCGAGTCATTTTAAGCCTAGCCAATTATCCCTTGTGAGACTCAAACCCTGCACCTTGTGCTTGTAAGGCAAGCACCTGAACCATTAGGCCATCCTCCCAACCCTACCATTTGACTTGTAGATATGCAGCATTTCCAATGAAGCAGGGTCAAAGATGGCCTTATATGCAAGGTAGAGACTGCCTCTGAGTAGTCTGTATGAAACAGAATAAAGTGACAGGGATTTCAGATTTCAGATGATTCTCATAGGACAGATGCTGAAAACCATGAATCTTCCTTGTGAGGAACTTTTGTGGTTTTCAAATTGCTGCTGGTGCTTGGAAAGGTACATACCTAAAGGGGAATTGTACTCAATTACTGACCTGATGAGATAGCGTACAGGGAGGTTATAGCTTCTTTTTTTTCTGGAAGTAATGCCCTTACTTATGAGATGAGCAATATAGAATGCCCTGCTTACCACTGTGGAGACATGGTGATCAAAGGTAAGGTTGCTGTCAACCTGTGTACCCAAGACTCTCACCACTGAGTGTGTACTTAGGGTGTTTCTATTGATGTGGTAGTTAGCAGGAACAACACTCTTACTGAAAGGGATGATAATACATTTTTTGCATTCAGTTTAAGGCCATGAGTTTGGCACCAATTATTTATTTGTGTAAGACCCTTTTGTAGGATGTTGATATCATTTGTAGATTCTATGACCGCTCCCAGTTTGCAGTCATCAACAAACTTTGTCAGCCACAGACCTTTAGTTTCTGCTTTTACTACAGAGAAATAGATTCCAAACAGTAGAGGTCCCAGGACTGATCCCTGTGGAACGTTAGGTCTGCTGTTGGAGGTGGATTCCCCTATTTTGACTATATGTGTTCTATCAGTTAGCGACCCATCTAACAATATAAGGATTCATACCTAGCTGGGTGAATTTGTCAATGATGCCTTAGTGCTTGATAGTATCAAAAGCCTTGGCTAAGCCTAGGTAGGCTGTATGCACAGATTTCCCCCATCCAGGGCCTTGGTGACTGTCTTGATGAAGTCCACCAGGTTTAACAGGCATGATCTCCCTTTAGCAAATCCAAACTGACTAGGTTCATGTGTTTGGAGATTACCTATATCTTTTTTGATAAAGTCCATGATGATTCGCTCCATGGCCTTACAGATAAGGTTAGTCAGGCTAATAGGTCTATTGTTCCAGGGGCTAGTGGAAACACCACTTTATGCAAGGGAACAATGGTGGCCATTTTCCATTCAGTTAGGATGAAACTGGTGCTTAGACTATGACTGAAAAGAGTACACAATGGTGTAGCAAATTCTTGTAAAGTTTTCACAAAATCTCTTGGACAACAGGTTAGCTATGTCCACAGGCTCAGTATATGTGTATCACTAACTACCAGTTTGTCACAAGTCTGGGCCTTTCCTTTTAGGTTACAGATGTAACTAAAGAATGCCTTATGGTTGTCCTTGGTTGAGAAAGCTAATTTGTATTTGTAGTTTGCTTTGGAGGACTTCACAAGAAGTCTTATTTGCTTATTTAAGTTGAGGAGGGAGTGTCTCCAGGTTAGGGCTCACTCCCTCTTACTCTTAGACAGCAATTTATTCCTCTTATTGTAAAGCCTGTTAATGGCTGTTGTCCACCAGGCAGGTTTGCTCTTCCTTGAGGACCTTGTTTTGTTCCTATGAGGTACATCCGAGTCAATGTAGATATACAGGTGTTTGCATAAAGCATTGGAGTAGAACTCAGCATAGATGCCAGTTCCATCTGAGAGGTGATGTGTAGTGAAGCTATTTATACCATCCCATAAGAGATTATGCTCTGCTTTGGAGAAGTTTTTAGTTTAGTTGCTGCTGGGATGGGGGGGGTCAGGTGTGATAGTTACTTCAAAGGAGACTAATTTGTGGTTAAATCTCACCAGGGAAGACCTCACAGTGGGAGGGGGGGGGTGCTACTGTGGTCCCCCATATTGGTAAGCACCAGATCCAGGATGTTGGGACCCCTTGTGAGGGTGTCAACCAGCTGGTCCAGGGCACTGGAGTTAACAAAGTTAAGGAACCTTTGGGTAAGTATGTTTGAGCATGAGTAATTTACCCAGTCAATGGATGAGTAGTTAAAGTTTCCTAAAACCATGGTGTTCAGATGTATCTTGATATCTTGATAGACTCAAGCAGATCTAAATTGGCAGAGTGGGTGTCCTGATTCATGGAGAGGGTCATGTAGCTGGCAATGACTTGAACTGGTGTCCTACCAACAGTTAATTGCACCTGAAGTATCTCCAGGGAATCATACTGTTTAACCAACCTGGAGGTGTATTTATCTTTAATGACTATTGACACAACACCTCCTTTAATTTTCATGCCTTCAGTTTGTAGTCAGAATATATGGAAGGAGGTGTAACCTAGTTTGGCTGGGGTGCTCTCCAGATCCTTAAACTAGGTCTCTGTGATTGCACAAATGTTTGCATCTTCCAAGGTGAGAACTGCTTCCAGTGTGTGCAGTTTCATGTTAAGACTCCCAGCATTTAGCAGCATAACCTTGAGATTGTTTTTAGATGGAATTTTACATCAGGAATTTTGTCCTTGAGACACTGCCTAAAAAAGTCACTATGGGAGTGGCAAGAGCCTTAGCCAGTAGCCGAAATCCCAGGGATGACAGAAGAAGGCCATTTCTGGCAAAGCATCAAGGTCTGTCGATCATGTCATCCCAAGCTGACAGATACTGGATCTCCTTAAAAGGACAATTAATAGGTTCATAGATTAGTACTAGGCTAAATTGCCCTTGTGGGCCATTTTAAGCCTAGCCAATTACCCCCTGCACCTTGTTGTGTGTGTGAGGCAAAAACCTTAACCATTATGCAAACCTCGCAAGCAACTTGGCAAGCCACAGGCCATCTACTTTCGCCTGGACTTCCAAGAAATAGATTCCAGACAGTAGAGGACCAAGAACAGATCCTTGTGGTATGCTACTGGTAAATGGTCTACTGGTAGAGGTGGAATCCCCAGCTTTGACATTATACTTTCTGTCAGCGAGCCAGTTGGCTACCCATCTAGTGACATATGAGTTAATCCCCAGCTGCGAGAGTTTTTCAGTGATACCTGAGTGGTGGATTGTGTCAAAAAGCCTTGGCTAAGTCAAGATAGGCAGTATATACTGTTTTGCCTTCATCCAGGGCTTTGGTGACATTCTCAAATAGGCCCACTAGGTTCAATAAGCATGATCTACCCTTAAAGAAGCCAAATTGGATCGTGTCAAGAGTTTGAAGGTCAGTTATGTTCTTGTTGATAAGGTCCATGATTATTATTTCCATGGCCTTACAGATAAGTCTGGTTAGGCTTATGGGTCTATAGTTCCCAGGGTTCCCTTTGTGCAAGGGGATTACTGTTTCTGTTCTCCACTCTACTGGAACAAAGCCAGTGCTCAGGCTGAGGTTAAACAGAGTGCCAAGCTGTTCCATTAGGTCTTGTTTTTGATTGTTTAGTAAGCAGCCTGGGATATCTGCTCCCATAGAGGCCATGTTTTTGGCTTGGGAGGGTGCATATATGACCTGCTCTTTGGAGATAGTAGATAGTGGACTAGCGTCAGGTATGCTTTGGGGTATGGATGGTGGAAACGGGAGTGACGTTTTTCCCAAATCTGTTAGCTAGCAGGCTGGCAATTTCCTCAGGCTCAGTATGAGAGGCACTGTCCACTGTGAATTCAGTGCTTAGTTGGGCATTCCCTTTTAGATTATGGGTGTAGCTAAATAATGCCCTATGATTATCCTTAGCTAAGGATGCTAATTTAGCTTCATAACTAGTTTCAGAGGACTTTACAAGATATCTGATTTACATTTTCAAGCTGTGGAGGGTATTCATCTTATGCTGAGTAACTTCCTTCTTGTTCTTAGACATCAGTTTCTTCCTTTTGTTATATAACTTAAATATACTTGAGGTCCACCAGGGAGGCCTGTTTTATAACTCTGTGCATATGTTGTTCATTAAAGCAGTGCTACCCCTTTTAAGGTTAGCAAAAGTAAATGTCTTTTGTGCCATTTTTTTGTTCAAGAGTACAGGCTCTTCAGCCCCTCCAGTTGTGTAGAAGGATAAAGCCCTGACTATGGCCCAGCTGACCTGCATTCAAATAGTGGCTCATCTGACTGATGGAGTGGCAGGGAAGACATGGGTATCCCTATCCAAGGTGGGAGGGTGCTCATTGATACAGTCCATAATAGGAGGTATGGTCCAAAGAGGGGAGTTATTTCTGGCTGTAATTAATTAGCATGGGGGGTGAGGAAAGGTGTGGGTATGTCATAAAAATAATATCCCTTCTTATGGAAGCACAGATGAGCTGAGCCCTCAGGATACTCTCAGCATCCATGACTGGCCTGTGTGAAAATGAAGCTAAGTACAGAGGGTAGGGTGGTGGAAATGGAAAGTAGCTGGTAAATGAGGTGAGAGCAGTGGGTACTGGGGTCAGACTAGTAAATGAAATCTGAAGGAACCAAAAGAGTACAGTATCTTCTACTGCTTCCAGTTGTCACAGTTATGGAGAACTGTTATATGAGGATAAGATTGTGGAGAATCAAATTTTCAAAAAGAAAGCATCAACTGAACATAAGACTGAAGATAGATATATACAAATGGCAGCTGTAGAATAATGCAACAAAGTGTAAAGTAATAAAAGATATTGCTAAGAAAACGTTGTATAGCCACTAAGGGAAGTATTTGTGCAAAATGGCACAAGCCAAATGAAAATGATGCATTGAGACTTTAATTCTTATATGCGGTTTGTACTTTCATATAAATGTTTAGCCTGCTCATCCAAAGCCTTTGAAGTAAGAGCAGGAGTGAGAATTCAGTAAGTGTGTTTGAGGTTTTGATACCCTTTAGAACACTTGCTTGTTAGTGTCAGAAGGTAAGTGATTACATGTGGCTAGGGCTATTTTATCATGCTGATTGCCTTCCTGAATGGAGTAAAGAAATATTATTTGAATGTAACTCTCCCAAAATGTCTTGACTGTTCCTTAGTAGATAATAGAGTTTTGAGAGATGGATAGTAGTGCTAATTAATGATGTAGTATAAAACACCAAAAAGCAACAAACAAGATAAGAAACAAAAGTACCACGGAAACCTTGCTCTAGCAAACGAACAAAAGCAGTAGTAAAACTGCTACAAAAAGCCAAAGAATAGTTTTTCTTAACGCAAATTTATTAAATAACATTTTCGCCTTGCTTACTAGCTTGGCTTCCTCAGAGAACATTTAAAATCAAAACAAAGTACAACTTTTATACTCCGTTAAAGGAAGTGATGTCAGTGGGATGCCATTAAAAACTGTTTCTTCATCCTATCATAAACCAGCAATATATTTAACATAAGAGGTAATTATGTTAAAACAACATTATATCATTTGAAAACAAATATAATAAATAAAAAACTATGTCAAATTACAACCATAAAACCATATGCGTAAAAATAGAATATTATGTACAAATATATCAAAAGCTTTCAATTACGTCTCAGTAAAATATACATATATTATATATATAATATAAATATACAAATATTCCCTTTTCTTGTATATTTTACTGAGACGTAATTGAAAGCTTTTGATATACTTGCACACAATATCTTATTTTTATGCATTTAGTTTTATGGTTGTAATTTGACACAGTTTTTTATTTATTATACTTGTTTTCAAATGATATCATGTTGTTTTAACATATTTACCTCTCATGTTAAATATATTGCTGGTTTATGATAGGATGAAGAAACAGTTTTTAATGGCATCCCACTGACATCACTTCCTTTAACGGAGTATAAAAGTTGTACTTTGTATTGATTTTAAATATTCTCTGAGGAAGCCAAGCTAGTAAGCAAGGCGAAAACGTTATTTAATAAATTTGCGTTAAGAAAAACTATTCTTTGGCTTTTTGTAGCAGTTTTACTACTGCTCTTGTTCGTTTGCTGGAGCAAGGTTTCCGTGGTACTTTTGTTTCGTACCTAATTAATGATGTAGAATAGAAGAGTCCTAATCACCATATTTGCCATGTCTTATACTAGAGGCCACTTAAATCTTTTTAATAGATCACAATGGTGTTTGCATGCCTTTGCTAAGAGTGTGAGGTGACAAATTTTGCAGTCAGCAGATTGACATAGCTATGTACAAATATGACAGGTAATGAGGAGGCAGATCATATCCCAATTTTGGATCAATACATGCCTAACCATAGCATGCTGTGCAAACTCCAACATCAGGCAAGGCTCCAAAGCAGGGTCAGGACACCAGTTATTTCATCTCCAGAGGACATTGGAGTGAAAAGTTACAAAGAAGTGCCTTAAGAAGGTACCTTTCCTTTATTATAACTGCTTTTTTGGCTACATTCTGGAATAGTGTAGGGAAATGTCACTGTTGTTGGTATCTCCTGCATTAGAATGAATGCAACAGTTACCTTTCACCTTATTTTATGAATACTGAGGTGTCACAGGAATACTAACCATACTGGGTTCCGTTTCTACTGGATCCGATTTATTTTTTAGTCTACTGCTGTACCCTAGACACATTTCTGTTTGTGTCTCAGTTGTAAAGCACAGCAAGTCACTATTGAGTTTTGGCTACTGCCCGTCCAATATCTGCTACATATATCTCACTCCTAACTCACTGGCTATTTTCTCCCATCTGGACTGGTTCAGTTATATTTCCTTTAATACTCTCATACTGCTATTGAATGCATTGTCCTTTTCTATCTCCCATTGATATAATCTTCACTGTTTTTTTCTGTTAATACTTCCAACTTTTTGGTGTTAGTTTTTAACACTGCCACTGCTATTAAGCCATTTTACTTACCACTTGATAATCCAGACTGTTTATTATGTATATCAAACACCTAACTGCTATATGAAATGGCATATATAACGGAAATATAACTCAAATAAACATTTCTATGTATGCAAATTTGTGTGTGGTATCATATCTTTTGACTTGTCTGTGGGTATATGTTTCATGCAATAATTGTCTTTTGTATGAAAGAATTAAACACTGTCCATTTCAGAAGGTGGCAACTGTAGGAATACTGGTTGTTCGATATGCTGTGCACTCTCTAAATATATATCTTCTTATCCATATCTATAAGTAGTAATATATGACTATGTGTATGTATGTGTATATACATCTCTCTCTCTCTCTCTCTATATATATATATATATATATATATATATATATATATATGTATATACGTGTGTGTGTGTGTGTGTGTGCGTGTATGTATGTATCATTAGAATGTTTACTGCTTCCACATTGTACATTTTCTATGGTACACAGACTGTTCTGCATGATATCTTATTGATATCATCCTGACATTGTACCTGAGATGGATTACCGTTAACTTGTTGTGACTATGCTGTGTGGGGTCTTGGGTATGAGACTTGCAAGTGTTGATTATTGTGTTGCAAGGCAGATCTGTTCAGCTGTGGAGGAGGGGATGATATCAATAATTACAAGAGATACTTATTTTGGGCCCCTTCACCCCTATTAATGGTGCCTTTTGTCATATATTTATTTGTTGTGTATATATATGTATATATACATATATATATATATATATATATATATATATATATATATATGCGTCCCCTTCAGTAGATCAAACATATAACAACTTCGAACCTCATATGGCCGAGACTATATGTTCGAACGTATAAATGTTCGATTGGACTGAATGGAGATCTCTGCACAGTGCGGATTGGGAAGATTTCCCTTTTCCGCAATGTAGTGCAATCTCAGAGTTGGTATATTTAAGTAAGGAGGGTGTGGGGGGTGCATGGGGGCATTGCCCCCCTGCTACAGACGTTTAATTTTGTTTTTTGTTGTTTTTACTTTTTTTTACTTAAGTGCTCAAAGTATTACAAGTTTGAACATATGGTCTCAGCCGTATGTGGTTCGAACTTGTAATACGTTTGATCTACTGAAGTAGATCCATATATATATATATATATATATATATATATATATATATATATATATATATATATACATGCATACATATATAAATACATATTCCCTACTGTTGAATAACTGTACTGGATGATATGTTTGAGAAAACAACAAATTTATTTACATCTGAAATGGCTTAGTGGTAAATCACTTTGGCTATAGTGTGTTGGGTCCTGGGTTTGAGACTTGCAGGGGCTGCTTATTTTGTTGCTGGGCAGAACAGGGGCTGTTGTAGACAGAGTGATTAAGGCACATTAAAGCAGTTGTAAGTTTGTTTGCGCAGGTTTGCATGGATCTAAGCTATGCTTACGCGAGCTTAGCTTTGCTTAAACCTGCACTAATTTAAAATAAAGATAAGAAAAAAGGGAGCTAGGAAAGTGGTGAAATTGGGGTAAGCAGGGGGACAAACAAGAGGAGGAAAAAAGTAGGGATGTGCAGGATGGTTGTAAGAAAGGACCATAGCTCTGCATTACTTTGGCAGCAACAGCTGCTTTCAGTGTGGACAATTTAGAATTTGGAGCCTCACACCCTACAGGAAGGTGTGTGGGCATCATACAATACAGATGATTGGTAGGGTTAGATTGTGTGCTGGGTACATGTCTCTGGGTGAAATGGAGAGCTATATATGGGACATGATTTTTTTGGGGGACAGATGCCCCTTTTTTTTAAGGTGAGAGTGGGATGTTAAGGATGGATTATTGGTAAATGTGGTGAGGGATGTTTGGTAGGAGAGGTTGCATTGCAGACAGACAAGACAGCAGACAGGTGGTGTATGACACATGGGGGTAAATACCTTGACAGGGAGGGTGGTTGGGAATCTGAGGCTCATGAGCCCCCCAAATGGTAGTAGTGGCACTGATGTCCCCACCCGATAGCAGTCAACACTACTCCTTCACAGCCCCAAAGGTGGCTGTGCTGGGGTGCGGGCTGGGGGGGGCACCTGTCCCTCTAGCTGTGACAGCCTGCCCTCCACCTAGTGGAGGTGGTCATGTAGCTCCATCTGGAAGACACTACGCACCATGCCGCAGACCTCATCCTGGGTGACAACATCCTCACCACACCCACTTGCAGTGGGGGGTGAGCTCCATCCCCTGCAGTGGTTCTACCCAAGGGAGTTGCAGGACGAGCAGATGAAGGAGGTCTGGGTTGGTTCCCAGATCTGCTGGGACCTGGTGCCTCAGCCAGATGAGGTGGGAGAGGTGGATCCGCTGGGATCTGCCTTCCCATATGTGCTATAGTGTGGAAATTAACAATGAATATTGGTTAGACATGCAAAACACATTACAACATTAGTCCAAATAGCATGCCTGGATATTCTCATTTTACCAAAACAGTGCAATTATATCAGTGCCATAGCAAACAGAACCCATACATATATGGAATGGCATTCAGGGTTGCAACAGCATGCCAATTAGTGGTATATCAGGCAGGCAATAAAATGATTATTCAACAGGGAATATTAATATGCACACAGTTTAAACAATGATAAACCAAATGGAAAAACGGTCCCACCAGTAGAGGTTTATTTAGGAACATACCCATGTTGGTTTCAGTGTGATGGTTGGATCAGTTGAGTGGTGGGGGAAAGGAACATATTCAATTGACAACTGCAATCAAGTATATTTGTCGGTATGAACAGATTCTGTTAGAACAAAACTCCACCTATAGTCTGTCACATATCGTCTACTCAGAGGCGATCTCTGGTTAACATACAAGGCCATGTCAAAACCAGAGCTATTGGACATGCTACACTTAAAGAAATCCCAATCCCTCAGAGACACATGCTTCAGGGTTCTAAACATTGTCCTCACAATAAACAAAACATGCTGGAGGGATAGGCTCCTGACCCAGAGACTCCCTAGACTCTGGAATAGAATGCACATACATGTCAAGCAGAGCACCTCTTTGGCCCTTTTCAAAAGGAACCTTGATGATTGGATGGGAGATAGTAAATTCACCCCAGGGATCATGTCAGTTGCCCTGCTAGACAGGGATCCAGGGAAGTAAATACTGTGGGAAGAAATAGCCAGGGAATTGTTATGGCTAGGCTTGTATAGGCCCTAGGGCTGATAGCCTAGTACCGACCTATGAACCTATGAACTGCTATCAAGTATATTTGTCAGTACACTACTCTTCACTACTCTACATTGTGACTACACTTACACTCTAACTGGGTCATGGGGATACTACAGCACACCAACAGCTGTAGATATCAACAGAGCAATTGTACCCTTATTTTAGTTATACACATCAGACTTGTTCCTATACCAATTTCTTTACCTGTGGGCCTGTGCAGTTGAACTGTGTGCACATTACATTGCTGTTTCTACATATATTTCAGATTCACATATTAGTTGCAGGCCCTGGAGTGTGTGTTGTGCCTTTCACATACATCTACTGTGACATTCTCTATGTGCAGGTTTCTTGGCAACTGGGGAAACTATCCATGACAGTGTGACACTTGAGGGTCTTGTCTGGGCCAGACTGTAGAGTATGGATGTCTAGCTTGCATCTATTTGTAGGACTGGGGCTGATCAACACAGCGCATGTACACCATTCATAGCTATATAAATCATACTAGTATTTCTATTTAAATTTCTTTACTTGTGTGCCCTGTATGGAAAATGTATGTGTTGCAGTACATTATTTTTTCTGTTCAGACTGCAGTTTAAAATTGTAGAACCAGACTGAGATTTTAGTGGTGGTTTCCGGATTCGAGCCATGCTGTGTGTGCAAAATTGAACTACAAGTCTAGCCCTTATCAGACTGAGCTACTGGGGTGGTGTTATGTGTTGCTTGTGACATTTCTATCTAGTACATATTTTTGTGCACAGCACTTTTATTATGACATGTTGCATTATTTGTTTCTCATTCTCAGTAAAAATTATGCATACACAACAGACATTGGTGTCGCTGTTTGTGAAACATGTGCACATTAGTTGGATTGCACATTTGACTGTTTTACAACTACATACTGCAATTTACATTCCTGAGTACACAGTGTAGGTTTTAAGTCCGCACCTGTTAGCCTTATACATTTTTCAGTACATTCGCAGCTACATACAGCTGAAATTGAAAGGTTAACACAGGACAATGCTGGCAGACAAACAAGTAAAACATATTCTGATGGGAATATGTACTGTTGCTTTTTCCAGTTATTTGACATGCCCATTCTAAAGTATGCAGACAAGCAGTGCTAAATCAGTTCACCTCAGTTAATGCATTCTGCAGGACATACACATTTCTATTTATCAGGTACAAGTGAGATGACACAGACCAGTGTTTGGGATCACCTTTTTTTTTTAGTTTTGACATACAAATCTGTGCACAACTCAGAAATCCACAATTACTATTCCTGCATGACCTGCACAGGGGAATGCTTTTCATTTCTAACTGTTACAGTAGCCCTGACATGGCACTTTCTTGGCAGGTTCACTCAGACACACTCATACATATTCTAATATTCCTCTCCTGCATATTGTACCTTGTTTGCTACTGATATCTGCATTACACAGCAGCTGGTAATACTCCATTGTAACACTGGCAGCCTGACACAGGCATTTCTTCCTGATTTTTCAGCACAATTATATATACAGGCAGTACTACCATTACTATAATTTTGATTTCTTACTGCTAATAGTAGGGGGTATTCTGTACTCACTATACTGCCAGTGCAGCCAGGCCAGTCGCCGGGCATGAGCCTCAATATTCTGAGACCTCTCTGCAGCAGCTGTATGTGGAGACATGACACATTAATCACACCTGCACAGTCACAAGTTGAACTTTTTCCATACACTTAGAGATACATAAGACTGCATACTTACAGACAGGTAGGACATCCTGCATTCAGGCTTCTTGGATCCACTGGTCCAAGAGTGCACCCTTCCTCTGCTTCAGGTCATTATGGTGATGACGTACCTGCTCACCAATCCAGGGTATGCCAGTGGCACTGGTGAGATAATGTGTAAGCTGGTCCCAGGCCTCTGCTTTGTAAAGCAAGCCCTAGTACTGGCCCTGCAGCAGCCGGCCATCATGGTTTATAACTAGGAGCCCAACTATGTCCCTGTACTTCTGGATGCCCCAGCATTGTGCTCCGAAGCCCACACCTTTACCAATGGCAGATATTTTGGTCCTGCTGCGAGCAATCCCAAATGGCTATGGCTGTATTCCCGCCTGTGCGGTTTAAATAGAGCACTTTTCCCACACTTTCTTGATTGGCTGATTTTAATATGCTGCACTATGCTTAGCTCCAAGCAGATCCACATAGCAATGCTTACACTAGCTAAGCAGAGCTGAAAGCAGGTAAGCAATGCTTACACTAGTAAAGCATTCCTTAAATCTATTTTTTTCATTAAATTTATTAATTATTTTTTACATTTGTATTGTACATATTCTTACCTCTACTGTATGTGTACGATATCATTGATATCTATCATTCAAATTCCTTAAAAAGTTTATTAAATAATTTGGCAGAGGGGGATTTGAACCAAGCATGTTCTACATGATATACCATGGCAGTATCACTGTGCTACAGCATCTTGATGAAGTTTTCTATCACAGTAAAACTTGTCTATCATTTTCAGGATTTCTGCCAGGCTAAGCATAGTGGCACACCACGCAAACAAGCTGCGCACTGCTTAAACTTCGGATTTATTTGATGAAAAAAAATGATTACATTTTTTTAATTTCTATTCCTTTCCTCTTGCCCTATTGCTTCCAGGCATGTAGGGCAAGAGTGCATGCATTTGGGGGTGTGCACTTGAAGGCTACTGCCTTCTAGGTGTTTATGTTTTTATTTACTTTTTCAGTGTCTGCAGGCACTGAAATGTTGCTATTTGCATTTCACCATCTGCGGACACTCATTTATTATATAATAATAGAGCCAGGCTCTAATATTATATAGATTGACACTCATCTGTGTCAGAAAGTGCCATACAGCACTTTCAGAGTGAAGATGGCATGTTTCAGGTGCAGGCACTTCTGACACACGCCCCCTGTGCACATTCCTGGTTCGTGTCCATTTAGATTAGATAACAGCATGCCTTCATGCATATGCAAGGTGTGCTGCTATCCTAAATGGACACAAACCACTCCGTGCAAGAATAGCCTTATTCTTGCATGGAGCTTCATGAATCTAGGAGTGTATCTTGTAAGCAGATGGGAATATTATAAATAACCAAACAGAAAGCAATGAGCAGGCATTTTACAAGGAAATTTGAAAATGCCACTGGTACATGCAATTATTTTACTTAACTTGTGAACCATTTTGTTTTTAATACATTGTTTGCTAAATCATAAAAATGTGTTAGATATAATGACACATTGAAATCTCCTTACTCAAGAAGTCCTGTGTTCCTGTCTTCCCTTACTTAAGTAAATATAATTAATTAAAATGCAAATATATATATATATATATATATATATATATATATATATATATATGTTCAAGTCAGAAAGTGCAGTGATAAACCTGTTGTGGTGGATGCTATTATAAAACATCCAGTTGGTTATATTACAGAAAACTTACAAAAATAATACAAAAAAGGAAATGCTAAAACATGCATAGATAACACATGAAAAATGAAATGTTCTAATAAAAATTAACTAGAGAAGTTCAATGGTATACAAAATGTTATGAAAGACATTTCCTGTATCTGTAATTGGAACAGTTCCTAAAATGAAGACTCATTTCCTTGATAGTTGACACTATCTTGCCATTTATTTGTCAGGGTGCTAATTATATGTGTATGCTGTTCCAAGAGTTGCTTATATGACAGTGCCTAGTTGACGTCATGTCTTTCAGTCATAGAAAGATATGGTATTAGAGAGTTAGTACAAGTAACTTTAGGGACATTTTCTTAGGTTATGTTTTAGGGATACTGAAGATGAACATTTCTTTAATATTCTTTTAAAGAAGTATAAGAGGAATATTTCCTCTTTAATCTCTCTATCCATAGATTTATTTAAATTTGCTTACAGATGAGCACTAATACAAGAGGATGCATTTGACGTTTAGACTGGTTTAATAAAATGTAGATAAAGCAGCACAGAGTACAGTATTCTGTATGACTACAAGGAATTTTGGATATAGCTAGTTGCATTCTTAGAACAAACGCAAGGAAT